>NC_046666.1:106390812-106397385 GCF_010883055.1 Belonocnema kinseyi | reverse complement strand
TTTTTTTTTTTTTGCTTTTTTGCTTTATAGAGCCTTAGAACATACAGTTCCCATGTCTTTCTCTCTTGGGCACTTTCTGCATGCAATCAGGGTAGCGTCCCATGATTGCAGAATTGCTTTGCGTTTTACGTAATGCGTCAATTCACTAGACATTTGAGCCAATAATATTCTCCTAGTTATTCAGAGAAACAATGTGATTAGCTGAAATATCTAGTGATTTGACGCATTACGCATAACGCTACGCAATTCTGCAATCATGGGACGCCACCCTCAGCTGATCTGCAATCGTGTGAAAGCTCCCTAAGTTTGGAAAGCAGCAGGCGACAAAACTCTTGAAACTGTGAGATTTTAGGTGGGTAATTCAAATTGCCATCAGGGAAATCTATGTCAACTACTGAATGAATAAGACTAAGGTTAATGTTTCTGTGTATAAATAAGTGATATGAGACAATATTTTTCACTTTTTCGAAAATTTCCCAATCTTCATTGATAAACATTGCATCTGCATGATACAAACGTGTATCCAGCATGATATCAAATTATCGGTTAAAGTATTAACTTTTAAAGTTGAAGAATTAGTACGGGGAAAAATGATAAATAAACTTTCTTGCTCCATGTATATGCGTTGAATTAACAGCTAAATATTTGAATAATTAAATCATACTTGTTAAGAAAATCTTAGTGATAGAATGTGTTTAACAATATAAAAATTGTAGATGCATATCATTTGAAGCGTTTTCGTCTGAATTTTGCATAAAATATGAAGAATAAAAGTTATTTTGTAAACATTATTTATATGCGGTTGGAAGACAAACAGTTAAATAATGAGAAACCTGTTATTAAAGAAAACAAATGCATAGATCTTTTTTGGTTAAACCACTTTAGTCTTTTCATTTTTTCGTTTTTTGTGTCGTTTTATTTCAAAAATTAAATTTGTTTATTTCTACGCTTAAAAGAAAATAACAGATTTATATATCCCTTTTGTGTAAACAACGTTTGTAAAGTAATTTTTTTTCTTACCTTGTATTATTTTCAAAACATTTTTTTATTTTTTTATTCTGAATGCTACTTTTTACGATTGAAACTGAGAATACGTATACTATCATAAAATGATGGGTGACAAATTTCCAGCTCTTTTTCAGTTCTACAAATTTGACCTTTTTCCTTCATAGCTTCTGACGTTCGTCCACAATTTTAATATTAAACAAATTAAAATTGTTTTTTACGATTGAGAAAAAGACTATATGCCTTATAAAAAAGTGGTTCAAAAGAAATTTGTAGATCTTTTTGGGTGCACATTTTTTGTTCATTCATCTTTTTTCGTATCTTGCGTAGTTTACCGCAAAGTGAAAATTTTTATTTTTTATTATTTATTGTGCCATCCAAATTTTAATTTTCGCGTTTTCAAGATAATTCGACAAATTGTCGAAATAAGCATAGTCCAGACGCCAACCCCATTTCCGTCGGATTGGCGAAGCCCATTCGATTTTTTTATTGATTCGGCGCCGCATACACCACTAGCCTCGAAAAACACCCCTTAAACAGTTAGTTGCACTAGTTTTTGGCTATTATATACGGAAGGGTGTATCAGAGGACAAAAATAAATAGAAGTGGAAATATTGAGAATCGAAATGGCAATAAAAAAGCCTATACATTTTTGCTGTACAGGTCATAGGCGATGCGTAATCAGCTCCAGGAGTGGGGGGTTGTTTTGGCGTGTGACGCGAAATGTACTTGCGCGCTTAGTTTTTGGCCCCTAACTCATAAACTGGTAGTGTTTGGACAAAAATGCATAGAAGAAAATTTGTAGAGCAGAAAATTTCCTTTCCAGACTAATACTATTTTTTTGCATTACATCAAGTTGGAAAGTTATAATTAATTTTTTGTTGTGCACGTACAAGCACTGGGGCCTCATTTCCACACCACCCCTGAGGTAGAGTTTGTGTTGCGTTTCTTTTACTGTGGTTTCCCCTGTGAATCTATTCCTCTCATCTTCGGTTGATAATATTACTCGGAATAAAAATAATCTTCTTTTGGGTATAAAATTTTAGACAATGTCAGTGCCAGTTTTATACTGTATCATTAGCTTATTTTAAGTTTAGACTTTGTGAATGAATATTGCGCTCATAATAAGGTTACAATGTTATTATATGTTCTTTATCATCATCTTCTTTTGAATTTCCTTATTTTTATAATAATTAGTTAAATCCAACAAAAAATCTCAGGAAAGTAATTAGGACTCATAGTTCTAAAGTTTTTGGTTTGAAACTTTTCAGAAGCCGACAATGTCGAAATACAAAAGGAAGCGTTTAAACTTCAGCATAACTATTTTGCATGGAAATACTTTACTATCCCACATATTTATTTCAAATTAGAAGTATATTAGCAATTAAATAATTATTTCATTCAAAATTATTCAGTTTCGAAAATTGGATTATAATTTTAAACTCTTTGAAATTAAAAGGTTTTAAATGAGAGAAATTTGAAATGAAAACAATTAAAATTACAGTGTAATTATTTTCTTTTAGAAGCGTAAGAATAAAATAATAATTATTGAAAGAAACTAGTTTATAAATTTAAAATTCAAAATTTCAGTATTTGTAAAATTTCGAATATTCTTCGAGTATAACCTGTGAATTCAAATTATTTAATTTTAAACGTTTTAAATGAAATCACTTATGATTCGGCAATACATTTTTTTCAGCTTTAGGATATAAATAATCTAAAGCTGCAATAAGCAGATTATTCGATGTCAAACCTCGTGAAAAATTGGAATTAATGTAAAGCCTTTGAAATCAAAAACTTTTTATAAGGAGAGGAATTTTAAATTGAAAGATTTTAATATATTTTCAATTTAAAACATTCAAATTGAGCAATTTTATAAACAGAAATTTTAAGAATTGTATTATTTCAAATTTTTTCCTTGAGTTGATAAATTAAAAATCTGCCCGCCTTGCGGGCACATTCTCGTCGCGCGCGAGTCGCTTCGCTCGCAAGTTTGAGCGCGCCTAGGGCGCACGACGGTCGAATCTCGCGCTTTGCGCTCGGATATTTATTCTTTGCATTTGGAATGCTTGAAAAAAACTTTATCAAAAAGATCTCTTTTAGATAGCAGTATTTATATGCGTCTTCATATTCTGAATTGTCTACTTAATTAAGTATAGTCAATTATTAAGTTTCTCAAAGCTCTGTAGGCTTTGAGGTACACATTCTCATCGTGACACTGGCGCTGTGCGCTCGATTTCCGACAGACATTTGTAAACAGGTTTTGTTGGATTTTTTTCTCGTAACGTTCGTCGTTTTTCCACACATTTATTTTATTTTTTTTCAACTTTATTTTTTACAAATAAAACAAATCTTTTTTCGCATCCTACATAGTTTGTCCACAAAATGGATTTTTTTATTTTCGATTATTTTTTGTGCAATCAAAATTTGAATTTTAGATTTTTAAAGAAAATCCAAAAATTGCTTATGATAATCTTATAGGGCCTTTAAAAAGAAATGTTTTTCTTTTCTTGACTTTTTTTCATATCTTGCGTTTTTCAGCTTCAAATTTTGATTTTCCGTTTATTAAAAAATGTTTGAAAACGCTATAACTCTAAGAATTTTCTTTTCATCGAAAAAAGATATGAAGATAAATTGTTTGTTCTTTTAAATACTATGAATATCCGTACATAGAATTTTCAAATTCAGAAAAAAGTTGTCTCAAAAATTTACAAAATGCGCTCTTTTTTTGAATTTTTATCCAAAATGGCTGGTTCACGAATTCGTCCTTTCTTTCAGGACCTTTAAAAATGTGTCAAAGGTGAATTTGATTCGTTCATTTTTTCGAGAGTTATCGTGTTTACGAACGGACGGCCGGCCGGACGGACAGACAGACAGACGCTATCGTGGAAACCTGATTTTCGGATTCAGGGGGTCTCGAAACGTGGAGATCCGTTGAAAAAGTGTGATGTCAAATTTCCGACAATTCTAATAATTTCTCAATCATAAATGATGAGAATGTAAAAATACAAGCATTAATATTTTTTAAATTTTGAATATGCCTTAAGTATAATCTGATAAATTTAAATTATTTAATTTTGAAAGTTTTGAATTAAAAATTGAAATGCAGAATTCTAAATGTTTGTATTTGGGTATTATCAGATTTTGGAGGCCATTAATTTAAGCCTAATGAAGTTAGAAGGCTTACAGCCGTCAATTTTACGATATTAAACCTTTATATTCAAAACCAAATTAAATTTCAATGTTAAAATTTTTAATTGTTTAGGATTTGATTCTTAAATTCAGAATTTTTTCAATGCTTTGCATTTTTAATTTTACACTTTCAAACCTTTTTTGTTTAATTTGAGTCATCGAGAAAAAAATATTACATTTTAGTAGACACGACTTTTTTTGCGTAAAAAAATTAATTTAGGAAATACCCCACGCGCCAAGGTGAACAATCCGTCGAGAGGGAAAAATAGGTTAAGCCAAATCTGCTGTTTGCGTGAAGAAACTCACTATCTTCGTTTTGACGTGAGTCTTCTTTACGTATACGCTGCAACGCGAAATTGACCCTTACGTCAACCTTTAGAGAGTAACTTTTTTCTCCAAGACGGCAGAAATAATCACGGCTTATCACATTGAAAACAATGATTTGATAACAAAATTTCGTCACTTATTTATTACATGAAAACATTTGTTTTTGTTTACAAGATTTAAGAAGTAAGAAAAAAATCTTGATTGGAATATATTAATTTTTGAAGAACAAGAAGCTTTAAGCATTATAACGCTAGGCGTAAATAATTTTAACATAGCTTCCTTTTTAATTTAATAAACTCAATATTAAAATGGAAGTTTTAATATTGTCAGAAATAAATATTCACTTTAACTTCAAGTACCTAGATGACTGTTTTGACTTGTCATGTTCATTGTAATTTTTACATTATGTCTAATTGTCTACTGTGTTATGAATTGCAGTTAGAAGAAAGTTGTGAATAATACAACAGAGCGGAATTAAACTTCGGTTTTCTTTCAAGATCTTTGAAAAGGAGTACACAATTTTTGAAAAAATAAGTCTGACAAAAAAGTGCCAGATCATGTATTTTTTGGTTCGATTCATAATTTTATTCAAATATGAAATTCCTTCCTAGTTTCTTTTTAATTATGCAAGAAATAAACATTGTTAATATCTTTTTCAAATAAAAAAGTGGGGTTTTTTGCATGATTGTTGTTATTTTTCTTAAAAATACCTTTTTTGTTAATGAGGTAATTAATTTATAATGCATAAGCCTTTAAAATTTTATAAAAGAAACTGAAAGTTAATCCAATATTCAAATTATTAGAAAATAAATTTATTTACGAACAAATTGAAAAAGCAAGTTTTTTATTAAAAGAAAGAATTTAAAATAATTATTTTAGCAAAATCAAAAAATTTTAATGGAATTAAATATGCAAACATTTAAACAAGTAAATGCAAACAAAAGCTTAATCGACCAGCTGGAAAGTATAGTTTTCTATACATGACCGGTGGAGAAAATTTTAAAGTTTCAACTTATTTTTCTCAATAAATACAAAATAAAGAAATAAAACAAATAATTAAAGGAAACTAAATAAAAAACTAAGAAAACTTATATATTTATTAAAAATGAAATCAAATAAAAACAGCGTCAAATTATTTAAAAAAATATAGACTATTGAGGTACACAATAGTTCTGTGAATTTATAGCATTGGTTTATATTATTTTTCATGGTTCGGTTTAAAAAGTGTAATTAGCGTATGTATTTAATCAACAAAAGGACGAAAATTATGGCAATTTTTATGCCAAGTTTTAGTATTAAATCATAATAAAAAAAAATTAGGCAAACTTTTTTTGTAAGGTTGAGTTACTTCTTATTTCAATTTGAAAAAAATGGTTCATATTTATAACATGGCCTTAGCTAAACTGTAGAAGCAAGCCGTAATTTCCTTTGACTTTCGAAAATGCTTCTTACACTTTACAGCTGTTAAAAAACTCATATACCACTTAATTGAGTAATATTTAAAAAATGCAATATTTCAGAAGACATTTGTCTAGGTCTATAAGGAAATTTGAAAAAAAAATTTTTTTATAAGTTTTTATAAGGAAATTTCTTCTCAGAATTTTTATTTCTTCAACCAGAAAAAAATAGTAAGGACATATTCAACCACAATTCTGGTTGATTTAACCAGACAGCTTTTTTAGTTTATTTAAATTTAAATAAAACTTGACTGTATCTTAAAATTCACTTTTATACTAATTTCCAAAAAAATTATAACTTAAATAAAAAATAAACTTTTTAATTCAAATTTGTTATTACTATTTTATACTAACATCTTTGCTACGTTTTGGGCATACTTTTGATTTCAAAAAATCTTTAGAGTTTTAGAATTCCTTGAAGACCTTTTCTACTCAATTAAAATTATTTTTCCATTCACTTATAAAGTAAAATTAGATTATTACCATTTTTGATTTCAAATGCACTATAATTTGGCGCGACCGAATATATAGCTGCCTGTCGCGCCTCTACAAACATGTGGCGGAACCAATCGGTACATGTCGCGCCTCTACA
>NC_046666.1:106386275-106390712 GCF_010883055.1 Belonocnema kinseyi | reverse complement strand
AAAATGGCTGTTTAACGAACTCGATCTTTCTTTTTGGTCCCTCGAACAGTGTGTCAAGCCCAATCCAATCGGACCAGTCTTTCGAAAATTATCCGGTATACATATAACAACAACGACGACGCCGGACAGACAAACAGACCCCGACGTAAAAACTTGTTTTTCTGACTCACGGGGCCTCAAAACGTCGACATTTGATAAAATCCGAAAAAGTTATTTTTCATAAAAAAAAAAAATGCCTTCTCATTTTTGATGAGAATGTAGAAATTATCAACAAGATTTGTAGAAAACCTTTCAAAGAATAAAATTATTTTCCCGTAAGTTACAACCGAATAATTACAGTTTCAAAAAATTAAAGTAATTTTAAATATTAAGCTAGATTCGCGACAGAGACAAATCAAAAAATGAAAGTAAATTTGAAAAGTTGAACTGCAGTTCGAGTATTAAAAACTGAATAATGATTGATTTTACAAGTTGATTCTACATCTGTTCAAAATGATATAATTTACATATTTTAACGTTAAAATTTGAACTAATTTAATTGAAAAGCCTTAGTAGTGACACAAGTTTAAAGTTCGAATTAATGGCTTCTTAAATGAACGCAATTTCAAAATCTTTTTGAAGTATTATTTCAGTATAAAATATTCCATTTTTAATCTATTTGGTTTGGAAAATAAAAAAAAGAATTTTCAATAGTAAACAATTTGAAAATGAATTTCACAATTTCAGAGTGACACATTTAAACTTGGAATGTTACGATTATAATTGTTTAATTTTTTATTTGTATTTCGAAGGTAAAAGTATTTCATTTTTATTCTTAAAGAACAGTTAAATAAGCATTAATTTAGAAAAAAATCAAATAAGCTGGAGGTTTCTGAATGTTACAAAGAAAAGAACAAAATTTGGAGCTCCTCAAGAATTTTGAAACATTAGGAAAACAATAAAAATTTCTGGGTGGATTTAAAATGATTTTTTATTTTGAAAAAGTGCATAACTCAAAGAGAATGTTTAAAAATATTTCAAAAGATTTACAATATTAGAAAAAATCTGGAAGCTCTTAAAACTATTTGGTGTGCAGGATTTTACAAAAGTGTTAGGAAAAAAGGGAACCAGTCTAAAAGACATTTAAAAGTTCCGAAAAATTTTTTTAAATAATTTTAAAAGGTTTGAAATAATTTAAAAGAGAATAGATACTTTTGATGATTTTGACATGTTTTCAAATGCTGACTTTTTATTTTGAAAAATTACATAATTTTAAGAGGAGGTATAAAAATAAAAATTATTGTTGGAATTAAAAATAACAATAAATGAACAAATGTATTTTTATATAAAAAAAACTTGTTTGAAAATGTCCATTTTATTTTTGTACATTACAGAAAACGCTCACAAAAATAAAATTATTATTTAAAAAAATAAAAATGAAAGTCGCGTTAAATCAGCCTGCATTGAACTCTGCAAAGTTTGTTTCATTTGAAGCTCACGTGTTTTAAATTTATGTTTGTATCAGATTTTTATACAATTATTGTTATTTTAAATTAAAACAATAATTAAAAAAAATTAAACACTAAACCAAATTTCTATAATAAAAATATTTGATTATTGTATTTTTAATAAATAAATCATATTGACCACATAACTGTTTTCTCAATTTCTGCAATTCGGGAATTTTCTAGTTTGTATATTTTATCATTAGACAGAATTCGGCCTGGAGTTTTTTTTATTCGGGAATTTTCAAATTCGATAATATTGTAAACTGTCCAGAATTTCATTATTCTGGAATTTTTTTATTCGGGATTTTCAGGTTTCAGGATTTTGTTATTTCGGGAATTTAAAAAGATTTATAAAATTGTGAAAAAAGCTTGAAGATTTTGAGGCATTTAAAATTCCTGAAAAACTTAAATAATAATTATATATATATTTCGAGTCAGCTGTATCAATTGTAATGATTTAAAGTAAATTTTAAAATATATTTTATGGAATATGATATTTTTTATGAATGTGCTAGTGAAATTCTGTTCGTCTAATTTTGTTTGCCAAAGCGAAACGTAATCTGGCTTGGAACTGCCGTCTTAACATCTAAAAACCGAAAGAACAATTTTCCTATTACTTGGAATTATAATTATATTTTTATAAAAACGTTAGAATATATAATAATTAAGAAAGTGGAAAATACATACGAGAACTTGATTAGACGAATAATCTAAAAAAGTCCGTAGAAATTGCAGAACACAAAAATAAAAACTAAATAATATTAAAGAACTATATATAGACAATATATAGAATGAAAATTATAATTAATAATTTTAGAATTAGTGGAAAATATATGAAACCGTAATATAAATTACACATCGACTTATATTTGTGGTATTTATTAAAACAACGAAGTTTTGCAAAGTTATAAATGTAAAAATGTTTCAATTGGCAATTTACTTTCAATCCAAATGGTTCTTGTCCAAGCTAAGTTTACCATCAGTGCGCCTCGAAGGTGTGCCGAGAGTTGCTTACAGCGCTCCAAGTGGCTCTTGGAAAACTATGTTGATCTGTGCTTTCTACGGGGAGCGGTGGGTAGAGAGGAAGTGACTTTTTTCGCCGGACGCACCGTCAATATTTATGGCGGGCAACTAAGCCCGCACCGCATCTACGTTTATAATATCTTTGCCGAGACCGTTCACACCTTGGTTTTTCCTTCTGTGGAAAATCTTAAAATCGCGCGGGAATTTCAAACACTGTTAAATTTGTTAATGAAATAAACTAAGTTTTTATAGTTAAAATTGACAATTATGATAATGAGTTTCATTTTTCTAATATAATGTAAAAATGAAAGATAAAATATCCAGCCCTGAATTGAATATTTCAGAAATTGTAAAGGTTTTACAGAAAAGTCGTTTTGTCAGTCGTAGTGTTTTTTTATTTTTATCGGGTGTTAATGTCCTGTAATGTGCAATCAAAGAAAATATATTTAGGTGCTCTAGTTTTAGGCTTCGAAGAAAGAAAGTTCTGTTTTATAATACCAAGTAATCCCTAAATCCATCACAATATATATATATATATTTCAGATAGCAAACATGGATTACTCAAACAAAGGCATAAGATATTAAATAATTTTCTCATTCCTCTAAGTAACTCATTCTAGTACTGTAACAATATTTCCGTGGATTATCCATTCTATTCCATTAATTTTGCACAAAGTTGACGATACCTATACGAATTTGAAATTTCACCTTTAAAAAAATATTTACATTGTACAAGAGCATAAAATAGTAAATTTCGATACATGTGCTAAGAATCACCTCTCAGGGCTAAATATTTTATTTCTTATTTTTACATTATATTAAAAAAATGAAACTCATTATCATAATTGTCGATTTTAACCATAAAATCTTGGTTTATATCATCTAAAAATTTAACAATATTTAAAATTCCCGCAGGCGTTTACACAAAAGTTGTTTTTGTCAGTTGCAGTGTTTTTTATTCTTGTCCGATGTTGATGCCCTGTGTCGCGCAATCAAAGAAAATATATTGCTGTAAATAAAATAAATAAGTTTTTATGCTCGTGTAAAATGTAAATATTTTTTTAAAGGTTAATTTTCCAATTCGTATAGGAACCGTCAGCTTATAGCAAATTAACCTTCAAAATGCAATGTATATACATATATCTTCGTTTCAGGCGATATAATTTTGGTTGTACGATATAATTTTAAAACTTTATGCAAAATTAATGGATAATGTACAGAAATATTTTTATAGTGCTCGAATGAGTAAGTTACAGAAATGGGAAAAATATTAAATATTTACGTCTTTGTATTATAAAACAGAACTTTGTTTCTTCGAAGTCTGAAACCAAGATATATGTACATATATTGCATTTTGTAGGTTAGGTTGCTGTAAGCTGACGGTTCCTATACTAATTTGAAATTTCACCTTAAAAAAATATTTACATTGTACAAGAGCAACAACACCGGATAAGAATAAATAAACACTATGACTGACAAAACGACTTTTCTGTAAACACTTGACAATTTCTGAAATAATCTATTCAGGGCTGGGTAATTCATCTCTTATTTTTACATTATATTAGAAAAATGAAACTCATCATCATAATTGTCCATTTTAACTATAAAAACTTGGTTTATTTAATCTAAAAATTTAACAATATTTAAAATTCCCGCGCGCTTTAAAATTTTCCATAGACGGAAAAACCAAGGTGTGAACGGTCTCGTGCAGCTGCCTGCCTGCCACGGACAGGCAGGCAGAGGCAGTGATCCCAGATCTGAAACGACATATGGTCCAATACTATGACAGGGCTATGTCCGTGTGAAAATAGTAGGAGACGCTGTTAATGACTGAGTTGCGCGCGCAACCCATTTCTCCTCTTCTGAATTTGAAAACTCGAAGATGCACGATTGCCGGTCGGAGCACTTCGTCGATTCTATTTATATA
>NC_046666.1:106384484-106386175 GCF_010883055.1 Belonocnema kinseyi | reverse complement strand
CCGTTGCTGCTTTTGATTGGCTTGAAAACCAAAACCGTGGGTATTTCTTCTTGGAGATTTAAATTATAATATTAAAATCACTTCAATCATAAAAAATCTATTTATTTTATCAACACTTTCCTTGAACAGTGAGATTTTAATTTGTACACAATTTTCACAATATTCGCACGTCGTTGGAAAATTCACAATATTCCTTTAGGGTGGTAGTTCACAATGTTTTCAGTACACAATCGTTTTGTCCTTAATTTAAGTTAGAGCGCACGCGTTCACGTCAGGTTTAAACACTGTATTAAATTCAGTTCTATTGTTCACCTCCGGATATAAGTTAAATTCTATCAAAAGGTTCCTAATTTGATTCTAGATCAGAATCAGAATTTGAGTCGAAATTAGCACGAGGAATGGTGAATTGAGATGTTCCGTTAGGGGAATAAATTATAATCACTGTATAGTGAAGTTCTTCATACACTCGGCAAGGTTGAAAAGGCTGATATTCTGAGTCTGAGAAAAACTCCAATAAATCAAATAAGATGCTTTCCGGAGCAGACATGATTTATTTTGAGTTTGATTAAATTTGCCTTTTGAATTATCTATTTGCACAAAATACACTATCTAACAATTGATTCTTATGGTATTTTCTAAGTCCAACGTGGATTAGATCATTTCCGAGGAGTAACGTGATCGAATTAAAGTTTCGAGAGAAAATCTGACGTTTCCCGCGCTCGCACCTATACTTATAACCTTCAAGTAGGGCGGTCCTAGAAGGTTTTTGCACGCAATGTCGACATTTTTAACCAATGACAAATTTCATGTCGACATCATCTACCAATAAGCTTCTACGACGATTTCACCCTCGAAGACACATAGTAGGGTTGAAACCAGTTTAAACTAATTCAAATTGCACAATTTGAATCATCTTTACTACATCTATTTTTCCCTGAATTCTAGGCGTCCTTTTGGCGAGCGGAAGTTCTATGCTTTGTCTAATAGTTATCAAAGAGCGTCTGAGTCATTATGAATCAGGTTAATCCTTTATCCCTAATTATTAGATGGAAGGAGAGCGGAATATATAAACTTATTGCACAATCTAAGTAATAATTGTTACAACTTGTGCAACTACTATCTAATTCTAACTTAACCAATAACTAAAATTATTAAATATTAATTTTAGTCATCACTATTTACGATTCTAAATATTAATTATTGTTTATTACTATATTCTATTGACTTTAGACCCAGTTCAGAAAGGTTTTTTTAATTATTTCATACGAAACACATTTCTTAAATTTGAAATCAAATTTAGTTTTATTTGTGGTCCTCAGATGGCGTTGTTTGATTTCCGTAATGTCACACGACACTACAGTGGGACCACGCAGGAATAAGAAGGAGACCCAACTGCCAATGGGAAGCTTTTCGAAACTGGCAATCGAAACATTACCGTAAGGGTACTGTCACACCTCTGCCCAGTGATCCCAGATCTGAAACGAGATGCGCTCCAATACTATGACAGGGCTATGTCCGTGTGAAAATAGTAGGAGACGCTGTAAATGACTGAGTTGCGCGCGCAACCCATTTCTCCTATTCTGAATTTAAAAACTCGAAGATGCACGATTGCCGGTCGGAGCACTTCGTCGATTCTATTTATATATCTATCTGCTAACAGTTAACTGCTTTGAAATAAATTCAGGAGATTG
>NC_046666.1:106381754-106384384 GCF_010883055.1 Belonocnema kinseyi | reverse complement strand
TTGATTAAAAATTAATCGTTTATATTGGTTAAGTTGGAAAATCGTTTTTTTTGTATAGAACATTAATCTTCTTGGTCAAAAATTCACCTTTTCCCTTGAAAAATTAACATTTTTGTTGAAAATTCGTTTTTTTGTCTTGTTCAATTCAATTTTTTAGCACAGTTTTTTACCTGGAAATTGTACTAATCCATTTTTGTTTGAAACTTTATCCTGTACATTTTATTAGTTAAAACACCAATTATTTGATAGAAAATTAATTTATTTTGTTGAAAAGTAAACTTTTGGGTTGAAAATTGATTTATTGTGTTAATTAGATTTTTCTCCTAAAATTAAAAAAAAATGCAAAATAAAAAAATTGCCTTAAAATCGTACTGATTCCTTTTTTTATTTTTTAAATCTTTTTAAATACACGCTTAAAATTAATTTTTCAAACTAAAAAATCATTTTCAATTTTCTTAGCAATCGCAACAATTTTTGTTATTCAAATTTTTGTTAGTCAAATTATTTCAAATAATTTCAAGTTTTAAATTAATTTTGAATATTATTCTAAATTAAAATTGTAGCGTTCAAACTTAAAATTTAGCTCATTACAATTTTAACAAATCAAGGCTTTTTATTTCTAGCCACTCTTTTCAAATTTGTGTAGTTTTTAATTGTTGTTTATAATGGCTTGTCCCAGATCTGAATTATTTTTTTTTTCAAAAAATCTCTGATCCAATTCAGAAATACATACAATTATTTTGAAAAAAATTTTAATTCAGAAATATTTCATTTAAACGCTCAAGAATTCATACGTATAAAACACAAACTTTAAACACCTTTTAATTTTACAATTTTTGTAATTAAATTATTTAAAAATACGAAATAACCGTTTAAAAATTATTATGACTTTAACATTTGATAGATTTCTGGTTAAAAAATACAAATTACGCTATTATTTTTAAGGTTCAACAGGTTTAAATCAAAAATTAAAACTTCTTTTGTTGTTGAAAATTTATCATTTTAGTAGAAAATGTAATTATTTTGTTGGAAATTTGTTATTCTCTTTTTAATTAAAAAATTAATTTAATCGTTCAATTTTTAATGTTACGAACTGAAATTTTTTTTATTTATTATCATTTTGAACCTTAAAAATAATAGCGTAATTTGTATTTTTTAACCAGAAATCTCTAAAATGTTAAAGTCATAAAAATTTTTAAATGGTAACTTCGTGTTTTAAAATAATTTAATTTAAAAAATTGTAAAATTAAAAGGTGTTAAGAGTTTGTGTTTTATGCGTATGAATTATTGAGCGTTTAAATGAAATATTTCTGAATTAAAAATTTTTTTCAAAGCAATTGTATATATTTCTGAATTAGATCAGAGATTTTTTGAAACAAAAATCAGATCTGGGATAAGCCATTATAAACAACAATTAAAAACTATACATATTTGAACAGAGTGGTTAGAAATAAAAAGCCTTGATTTGTTAAAATTGTAATGAGTTAAATTTTAAGTTTGAACGCTACAATTTTAATTTAGAATAATATTCAAAATAAATTTAAAACTTGAAATTATTTGAAATAATTTGAAACACGAAGTAGATTTTTGCAGATTTAAAAAAAAAAGCTTTTGAGAATTGTAAAATATTCAAAAAGAATAACAAAAATTGTTGTGATTGCTAAGAAAATTGAAAATGATTTTTTAGTTTGAAAAATTAATTTTAAGTGAGTATTTGAAAAGATTTTAAAAATTAAAAAAAAGGAATCAGGACGATTTTAAGGCAATTTTTTTATTTTGCAGTTTTTTTAATTTTAGGAAAAAATCTAATTAACACAATAAATCAATTTTCAACCCAAAAGTTTACTTTACAACAAAATAAATTAATTTTTATCAAATAATTGGTGTTTTAACTAATAAAATGTACAGGATAAAGTTTCAAACAAAAATGGAATAGTACAATTTCCAGATAAAAACTGTGCTAAAAAATTGAATTGAACAAGACAAAAAACGAGTTTCCAACAAAATTGTTAAATTTTCAAGGGAAAAGGTGAATTTTTGACCAAGAAGATTAATGTTCTATAAAAAAAAACACGATTTTCCAACTTAACCAATATAAACGATTAATTTTTAATCAATCATATAATAGTTACATTTTCAGATATAGATAAATAATTTTTTAAAGAAAAAATTAATTTTAAACAAAGTTGTTAAATTTTCGACCAATCAGATGAATTTTCGACCAACAAAACCAAATAGTTAAATTTTCAACCATAATTAAAAAACCTTGTTAAAAAAACGTATTTTTTTTGACAAAGTAGTTCAACTCTTAGTGAAATAATCGACTTTCAAACCCAAGAAGATGTACAGTTGATATTTTAACCAAACAATTGCATTTTTGATCAAAAATGATAAAATTTTCAACCAAAAGGATTAAATTTCTACTAAATAAGGTCAATTTCCAAGAAAATACATGAACTTGCAACGAAATTATTTAATTTTAAAAACAAAAAGAGTATTTCCACCCAAAACTTATAATTTTAATTTTTAACAATATACCAGGTGTATACATATGAAACCGGTATTGCCATCTAGCGGCCAGTAGGCACACTTGTAGGCACTGTCGGAACTTACCATTTGTGCTAATTGGC
>NC_046666.1:106380562-106381654 GCF_010883055.1 Belonocnema kinseyi | reverse complement strand
TTTCTCATGCAAATTCTACAGGAATTTAATACTCTTTGAACATCTGATTTCATATTGTCCCAATAATACATTGATCTTATTCGTCGAAAGGTCTTGGAAATCTCTTCGTGTCCCCCGATAACTGATTCATGAAATTCTTTAACAATTTCATCGCGACTATGAATAGGTGGAGAAATAATTTCACCAGAACAAATAATTACATGGAGACCCGAATTTTCAAAGTGTTGTCGGAATATTTGTTCCATTGAAGGCCACGAAACAAAGTCAATATTATTCCCTTTACTAGATACCTTGACATTTTCAATATTCAGTGTTTTCATTGAATTTTTTAAGGCCAAAATCACATTAGAAATTGTATTCAAAAATACTTTGTCATCCTTTCTATTTTTTATAATCAAGCTGAAAATATACCGATTTTTACGCAAATAGACTATGACATCGCCTACTTTTGGTTTCTCCCTTTGGAGATCCTGAGGATCAAACAACTGTCTTTCTATTAAATCTTTATTTACTTCCGAATTTAAAATATCATCTGCGGAAACGAAATGTACAATGTTTCCTTTAAACATAAACAATTTATCTTTTGTATATGATATACAATTCTTATTCTTTTTCAGAATTTGGGAAGGTTCTACAGCAGCAAGTCTCTACAGCCAGAGGTTGCTGCTCCCTTGGACCGTGGAACGACTCTACACCATCGAAGATGACCTTATCGGCACTACCACTTCCAAATCCGACCTTGCTTGTGACAGAGCCAACATTCTCCTTGGTACCCTTAGATACAAGCGCCGTACTTTTACCTAGAAAGACTGCCTCAGAATCACTTCTTAATCCGATCCTACCTGTGGCAGGCCCCGCATCCTTTGTGGTACCCTGAGACACAAGTATCGTACTTTCAAGTCTCCCCTCATCCAAGAAAACCCGTCCCAATAATTCATTTAAACAATTTTCGTTTCCATTATCCCCAGTACATTCCTCATCCCGCAAGGGCGACAGAAAACTATGACAAGAGGTCGCGATCCTCGACTCACAGCACTCTGCCACCGAAACGGGGGAAGAATCACTGCCTCCGATATCATGTGGATTTCTCGA
>NC_046666.1:106371848-106380462 GCF_010883055.1 Belonocnema kinseyi | reverse complement strand
GAAAAATAAAATTCCCGACTCGGTAAAACTCTCTGTCACAAAAAATAAAATTCCTGAACAGTTTATAATATTAACGAATTTGAAAATTCCCAAATAATAAGAATCCCCAAATAAAATTGTTTCTTAATAAATATTAATTATTTATTAAAACTACGATAATAAAATATTGTTATCAAATAAATTTTTGTTTGATATTTAAAGTGTTAAAAATTATTGTTTGAATTTAAAATTAAAATTATACAAAAAATTTTAATGAAAAATGAATATATAAAAACACGTGTTTTTTAATTAACATTTCGATTTTTCAGAAGAACTTTTGTGATTTAAAAAATACTATATACATTTTCAACCAAAATATCTTATCCAGAAATATATTTTGTTTTAATTATTATTTTAAATTTAAACAATAATGTTTAAATACTTTAAACATTAAAAAAGTTGATTCTTTGGAATAAATATTTGATTATTTCAATTAAAAAATTTTTTTTATAATTAAAAAAATACTGCACCGAAAACTTGGATCAAGCTTCAGATCTGAAAAAATTCAGCGATACATACATGTCAAACTTTTCTAACCTCAAAAAAATTTTTCTACTGCTTTTCCGTCATATTTTACGAAGAATGAGAAAACAAGAATTCGACTTCGTAGTACGATGAGGGCCGCAGCTCGATAGGGCAAAAAATGTGATGTCCTATATATATAATTCCCTATTCCGACGCCCCGTACCGCTTCTACGTTTACAACATCTTTGGTCTCGGGCAGCTGCCTGCCTGCACCGGGCAGGGAGGCAGAGGTGATACTGTACTCTAAGTCAGTAGTCGGCAAACTTTTTGCTTAATTTTCAGGTATGGTCAGGCTCCACCCGACTTAATTTTTTCTACTACTTTTCGGTCTATTCATATACCTTAGTACGAGTTAGCTTACTCCAGCAAGGGTCTTTTGTTCACAGGAATGTCAAAGTAAGGAAATTTTAAAACTTTTAATTTTTCAATTAGCGATTTTAAAACAGCATTATCAGCATCTACGAATTTTTCCGATTCCAATGATTTATTACTTGCCTACAAAAGTTAAAAATTTGAAGGAGTTTATAATCAAGAAACATCGGATTGACAGTCAATTTAATACTAAATACTTCTCAAACTTTCAACCTTTATAAAAAAATTACATGTCTTTGGAATCGGAACTATACGTAGATTCCAAATATATTACTTTTAAGTCACTGATCGCAAAATTACGAATTTTTTAATCTCACATTTTTGTCCCATTTTCTAAGAAAGGACCCCTGAGGAAAGGGATGATCTGGCCAAGCACGCAGGTACTGCCCTGAGAGTAGGTCACAGGGCAGCCAGGACAGGCTACACTGCCCAGGGCAAGAGCGTGCCGACCACTGTTCTAAGTGGTAGTCACATTACTAGTGGTGCCGTTCGATACGATACTGTCTCGTAATCGGGTCGGGATCGTGTTTCCGATACTCTTGCTCGGCTTTGGTTTCGAAAGTCGATATATCGACTCGGGATCGTGTCGGGTTTTCGATCCTCCTTCGCCAGATGTGTTTCTGTGACGTAGCGACTAATGGTTCACAGTAGACTGAAATGAAAAACGAGGTACAAAATTATGTATAGAACGCTATAATGTACCGATTTCGGATTCGTTTCTTTTTGTGGAAAATTCAGGACTAAATTTTCTAGAAGTTGAGAGTGGATTTGTTATTTTTTTTGTTTATTTAATTTTTATCTTAATGCAAATAGCGAAAAGTGTTGAATTTTTGCATTTCATGTTTCATTCCCAAAAAAAAAATTGTTTTTATACTTCAGATCACTCTGATTCAATGCAAAGCGGTAATAAGAAAAAAAAATTATTTTCTGAAGGTTATTGTAATTAGCAGATTTTAATAACAAATAATCTACTATGAATCTATTCTATGAACAAATGTACATCACATAACTTCATAGACAGCAAAAAATATTTTTTTCTCCTACTCCTATTGTAATGATATCGCCGATTATATTTTCCGTAAAAATGATACTACCTATTGATATTTGTTTATTTGATAAGACAAATTATATAAACAAACGCACATTTTGTACTTTTTCAAGCAAAAATAAATCGTTTTTTTTTCGGACCTTGCTGAAATTATATTTCGAACGACATTCAATGGAAACATTTTGCTATGAATAAATATTATTTATTTTAATAACAAATTATACATAAAGAAATACACATTTTCGGCGTTTTCAAAGAAAAATAAATCGTTTTTTTCAACCGACCTTGCTCAAATCATATTCTCAAATTTAGTTCTGAATTAACATTTGTTAATTTTAAGAACAAATTATATATACAAATGCATATTTTCAGCGTTTTCAAGCAAAAACAAATGTTTTTTTAATCCAATCTTGCTCAAATCATATCCAACAAATGTAGTTATACATTAACATTTGTTAATTTTAAGAACAAATTAAATAAACAAATGGATATTCTCGGCATTTTCAAGGAAAAATAAATCGTGTTTTCATCTGATCTTGCTCAAATTATATTCAATAAATGTAGTTATGCATTAACTTTTGTTAATTTTAAGAACAAACTATACAAACAAATGGACATTTTCGGCGTTTTCATGCAAAAATAAATCGTTTTTTTCAACCGACCCTGCTCAAATCATGTTCTCAAATTTAATTATGAATTAACATTTGTTAATTTTAAGAAAAAATTATACAAACAAATGCATATTTTCGACGTTTTCAAGCAAAAACAAATGTTTTTTTAATCCAACCTTGCCCAAATCATATTCAACAAATGTAGTTATGCATTAACATTTGTTAATTATAGGAACAAATTATATAAACAAATGCACATTTTCGGCGTTTTCAAGCAAACATAAATCGTTTTCATCTGATCTTGCTTAAAATATATTCAAAAAATTAAGTTATGCATTAACATTTGTTAATTTTAGGAACAAATTAAATAAGCAAATGCATATTCTCGTGGTTTTGAAGCAAAAATAAATCGTGTTTTCATCTGATCCTGCTCAAATTATATTCAACAAATGTAGTTATGCATTAACATTTGTTAATTTTAGGAACAAATTATATAAATAAATGCACATTTTCGGCGTGTTCAATCAAACATAAATCGTGTTTTCATCTGATCTTGCTCAAATTATATTCAACAAATGTAGTTATGCATTAACATTTGTTAATTTTAGGAACAAATTATATAAATAAATGCACATTTTCGGCGTGTTCAAGCAAACATAAATCGTGTTTTCATCTGATCTTGCTCAAATTATATTCAACAAATGTAGTTATGCATTAACATTTGTTAATTTTAGGAACAAATTATATAATCAAATGCACATTTTCGGCATTTTTAAGCAAAAATAAATCGTGTTTTCATCTGATCTTGCTCAAATTATATTCAACAAATGTAGTTATGCATTAACATTTGTTAATTTTAGGAACAAATTATATAAATAAATGCACATTTTCGGCGTTTTCAAGCAAACATAAATCGTTTTTTCATCTGATCTTGCTCAAATTATATTCAACAAATGTAGTTATGCATTAACATTTGTTAATTTTGAGAACAAATTATACAAACAAATGCACATTTTCGGCGTTTTTAAGCAAAATTAAATCGTTTTTTCATATTTTCATTAATGTTTGAATCTAAAATTTAAACTATTCCGTTTTGAATTGAAAATTTAGCTTTTTCAGTGAAATTAAAAATACAAATACTAGGTTGGAAATTCAAGTTTCTGATCGAAAATTCTAGAGTTTAGTTGACAGAAGTTGGATTGGAAGTTGAACTATATTGCTGAAAACTCGGGTTTTTAGTTTTTTCCAATTCGAAATTATTTTTTCCCTGGAATTAAAGTATCATTTGTTGATAAAAATTCATTTTTTTGTAAAAAACTAAGAGAAGAGAATAATAATCAGTAAAGTATTCTCTCAAAAATAATTCTTATAAATAATTATAATATTGATAAAACATGTAACTATTCGGCTTAAAACCCGTTTACTTGAGGTAGAAATGTGTTTTATAACTGAACATTCAAGTATTTACGTTAAAGAGTCATAATTGAATGCAGAAGTTTGTTTCTTCATTGGAAATTTCAACTACCTTGGTTTGGAAATTGATTTTGTTGTTGAAAATTTAACTACATTCTTGAAAACACGTTTTATCGTTTGATAATTAATTTTCTCAAATGAAAAATTAACTGCAGGTTTCTAGCTACAAATTTATTTATTTCACTTTAATGTTTAACTATATAATTAAATTAAACTTAATTTTGCTGTTTGAAAATTGAAACTATTCTCTTCATGATTTGTGTTTTTGTTAAATAATAACGTTTCTAACATATTGAACTTTTTGATTTTCGAAAAAACATTCATTACGAATTTAACTTTATTTTTGATAATTCATATCGTTTCTGAAAATTTTTCCTTTTTGGTGTAAAATGAAGTGTCTTGGTTGAAAATTCAACTCCTTGTTTTAAAGTTAAGGTAAATTATTGTAAGTTCATTTTATTTCTGACAAATTCATCTATCAATTAAAAAAAACGTTCTTCTTAGTTGAAAATTTATTTTATATTTCAAAATGTAATTATTGCAGTCCAAGTTTCATAATTTTATTTGAAAAGTAATTTCTCGAATTACAAATGCAACATTTTTTTTGTAGTTCGTTCTTTTTGAAGTAGAAAATCAATTTTTTAAGTGAAAATGTAACTGTTTCATTTCTGGCAAGAAACTTATCTTCTTGATTGAAAATTTACCTCTTACTCTAAAAATTCATGTATTTGGTGAAATATGAGTTTTCTTAAGTTCTTATGTCTAAATTTAAGTATTTAATTGAATGTTGTACTACATGGTTAAAATTTCAGTTGATTGGTTGAGGGGCTTAAATATTTTGTTGAAAACTCTTTTTCAGGTTAAATATTACTTTTTTAAGAGCATGTGACACAGCTAAATACCTATATTACCGACCTTACTTTTTCAGTTCACTGAATGTTTTTTTGAACCTAAGAACTTTTTTTGTAAATAAAATATTGAGCTGAAACTTTGGAAAATGAATTAGAGTACAATAAAGTACGTTTAGGTACTGCATTTTGGTAGGAACTTCACTAAAAATTATTTTATCTTTTCTGAAGCTCGACATTTTTTGAACGTTCGAACTTTTTTTATACATAAAATATCGATCTCATATTTTGAAAAATGCAAGAGCCGAAAGAAAACTACGTTTAAGTACAAAGCTTAATAATAAAAGATGTAAAAAAATTCAACTATCAATTCCATCGGGTTCAGCCGGTAACGTTGTACACGAAAATACGAATCCCGACGGCCACTAGACGAGGCTCTAGAGGGTTCGTATTTTCGTGTACAACGTTACCGGCTGATGCCGATGGAATTGATAGTTAAATTTTTTTACATCTTTTATTATTAAGCTTTGTACTTAAACGTAGTTTTCTTTCGGCTCTTGCATTTCTCAAACTTTGAGACCGATATTTTATGCATAAAAAAAGTTCGAACGTTCAAAAAATGTCGAGTTTCAGAAAAGATAAAATAATTTTTAGTGAAGTTCCTACCAAAATGCAGTACCTAAACGTACTTTATTGTACTCTAATACATTTTCCAAAGTTTCAGCTCAATATTTTATTTACAAAAAAAGTTCTTAGGTTCAAAAAAACATTCAGTGAACTGAAAAAGTAAGGTCGGTAATATAGGTATTTAGCTGTGTCACATGCCCTTAAGTAAGCAACAAAGTTGTTCATTTTTCAATATTTGATTAATATTTGCTCCTTTTAAATAAACAGTGCAATGTTGCCAGTCAGGGGGAAGAAAGGACGTGAACCGATTAAAGAATTTCCCTCTCCGCTGGGTTCAAGTGAGAAGAGCACATCTGCCGAAGGAGAATCGAAAACCCGACATGATCCCAAGCCGATATCTCGACTTCCTGATCCAAAGTCGAGTCGAGTTAACACCGACATGATCCAAACCCCATACCGGAGACTGGGATCGACTCAGGATCGTGTCGATATCGGGAAAGATCACTCGACGGCATCACTGCACATTACAGGAAGATCTTAAATTTTTGTGCGCAGCTGTCCTGTTCCTATACATGGAAAAGTATGTGAGTCAAAAAGTTTATCAAATTGACGCGATGTTAGGCTACTAGATCGATTATTTTTTTAATTATACAGGTTTTTTCACGATAAAACTTGTTTGGAAGTGTTAGAAAAAACAATATTCTTCATTTCAACATATGATTTCAAAAACAATAAAGTACTACAATTTCAAGATTTGATGATCAAACAATTTCATTATAGTCTACATACTTACCACTTTTATAATGCACTCTTGTACAATTTAAATAATTATAACTTGCAATTGAACAAATTTTGCCACCTGCGTCAAAACAAACAACCATAACCTCTCTAACATACGTCAATTTGACAAACTGTCTCACTCGCACACTTTTCCATGTATAGGAAGAGGAAAACTGCGCACGAAAATGTAAGATCTTCCTGTAATCTGCCTACCACTTACGGTAATGTTTCTAATGCTAAGTGGCGAAACGGAGTTGGACCTCCTGCCGGGTTGTGCTGAAGCAGTGTGGTATCAGATGGTATACATATTTGGCAATGTGGAAGCATTAGCAAATGCGGGAGTCTGTCAGGCAAATCAAAATTATTGAATAAACAATACTTTTTAGTTTCTTCCCTTTATTCCAGTAGTTATTCATTTTTAACTCTTCCACTTTCCTCCCCTAACAATAAGTGTTCGATTATATCATTACTTTGCTTAGAAATAGAAATGCTATTAAATCTTTTTGTATTTTAACTAATTAGGTAAATAATTTTAAATTTTGTACTGTTACGTGACCATAACTAATAATTAATTTGTACAGTGTTGACTCACAAAATGAAGATGAGATAGAGTCGCTCATCTCTGATGAAGAGGGGTCCATTGAACATAAAGAAGATATTTCAGAAGAGTATCCCTTTTTTGATATACCAAGTCGAAATAGTCCGTTTTTGATGTTAAATGATGGGGTTAGTTTTGTGGAGAATTCAGCCTTTGTCACAGACGAGGATCCGGCTGGAGAGGGGCATCCTCGGAATTTAAAGCCAAGAGATCCGAAAATGGTCATCAAAGTGATTTTTAATTTCTCAAATTTAACGGTTATCCTTCATCCTACAATGGGCTTTATTTTCTGAGGAAAAATTCAACAGTGCAGTTGAGATTTTTACTTCATCAGTTGAAAGGAAAAATCTAAAAAATATGGTCCTGAATATTTACAACGTGTACTGGGAATTGAAATTTATGGGAAGTAGGACAGCTCGCATGATTTTTGTGAGTAGTTTTGTTGAACAATTTTGTTTTATTGTGGTTAGAAATTATTTTCAACAAACAATATTTTGAAACCAAAACCATTCATTGAATTAAAATAAATGTATACATATATAAAAAAAAAAAGGAAATTGATTAAATTTTTAGTTTTCATAGTTTATTGCCCAGGACTTTTTGTCCGAACAAGTACTGGATTTTTCAAGGACAACAACTTTTACTTCCACGGGATTTTCCACAGAAGAGTTTAAGCCAGTATTTAGCTCTGAAAAGGAAATGTATTTTTCAGTGGAAAAATTTTGGTTTGGCATCACCTGTTGGAAACAAGACTTTTTGGATCGTTTATAGAAGGCGTTTGATACCGGTAAGAAAAAAGAGGAGAATATTGTTTTTATGATATTCTTGTTATTATTTAATATTGAATCATTTTTGTTCATTTAAAAATTTTTGTTTTCAGTTTTTTGATTGATTAAAATAATATTTGGAGGCAACTAGAAATATCCTATTCATGAAAGTTCCTCTGGAAGTAATTTACAAAAATGTGTATGACCAAAGATATTATAAACGTAGATGCGATGCGAGCTTAGTTACCCGCCATAAATATAGACGGCGCGTCCGGCGAAAAAAGTCACTTCCCATCTACCCACCGCTCCCCGTAAATAGCACCCTCCCATATAGTTTGCCAAGAGCCACTCGGAGCGCTGTAAGCAACTCTCAGCACACCTTCGAGGCGCACTGATGGTAAACTTATCTTGGACAAGAACCACTTAAATTAAAATTAAATTGCAAACATTTCATAACAAACGTAAAATATCCACGCTTTGTAAGACATGGTTATTTTAATAGATACCAGAGAGAAAATTAAATGTATAATTTATATTTCTGTTTCATATATTTTGTAATATTTCTAAAGTTATTTGATTATTTCCAAATATATCTTTGTTATTTCTCATCTTTTGATATTCTTTTATACGTAACAATTTATTTACTTCACCATATTATATTTTTATTATAACAGATAAAACTTTTAGTGCAATATCTATACATTGTTCTTTAATATTATTAAGTGTTTATTTTTATATTTGTACAGTTTGCAATTTCTAGAGATATTTTAGTCTATTCGACTAATGAATTTCCCGCATGTATTTAAAAATTTCCTAATTATTACGTTCCGAACACTGACAATGAGTGAATGGCAGAGTAATAATAAGTTCATAAATCTATAACTGCTCTCTGGGTCAAACCTGTATTTGGTGTTAGGATTTCTCTA
>NC_046666.1:106366721-106371748 GCF_010883055.1 Belonocnema kinseyi | reverse complement strand
GGCAGCACCTCGATAGGGCAGAAAATGTGATGTCCTATATATATATATAATTCCCCACTCCGACGCCCCGTACCGCATCTACGTTTATAATATCTTTGGTATGACCCGATATGAGGAAAAAAGGAAGGAATGTTATTGTGATTTGAAAAGTAAACATACCATTAACGACAAATGTTTTAATTTTTGAAATGCGCAACAGTTGCAAAAGTGTTGAGTTATTTGGGAGATAAGCCATAGGAATTTTCTTTTTTATATCTGAAGTCACGAAACTCAAAATGTAAGTACTGAGAATTGAAGGATGCCATTTTCCTATTTGGGTGAAGGTTAAAATTTCATGTAATTGCTTTAAAGTGTTTAAATGTTGTTCAGTTATTTATGGTTATTAGTATGACTACTGTGCTGTTTGGATTTTATAACTTTTCAGAGTCATTGAAGTTTTTAAAAAGCGTGGCAACGTGACGTTTTTAAGCAATTCCTCTGAGATGTCTAGAATATTAGATGGAATTATGAGCGTTTGTTTATCCAACCATGGGAGAAATGATCGTGGTTCACTTTTATGTTTTTCTAATGCTTCAAGAACTAGAAAGGATTTATTAGATTCTTTATTATATTTAAGCAAGTAATTTATTAATGAATTGTATTTATCGAATTGAATTATTTTAATTGTTTCTTGTGTAATGTGATGATCCTGAGGGCAGTAATTAGTTTCATTTGAATTTTTACAAAAACTAATCAGTTGTTCGTATTTTTGGAGAGCGAAATGGCCAATACTGAATGTATGCTTCATGTTTGCAAATGTGATAATATTTCATTCTTCCAGTGGGAAATGGACTTCAGATAATCTTTCGAAAAGTAACCCAGGCTCTTTATAGGAAGTAAATGTATAATCTGAATGTATGCTGGGCACTAACTGTATTGCAATTATAATGAAAATGAAAGGTTTTAAATTGTTCATGTTGTTCTCGATCTGTGACCTAGAAAAAAAATTATATTAGTGGGTATGTACGAGCTAACAAGCAATAATTATATATTTACATGCATATTTAAATTTAGTCTAAAAGTTTATTGCATGCAATATCATTTTGCTTGCCATTTTATTAACAGCATTTTATTGCTTCAGAAATCGTGGTAAGGATTTTTGGGTCTAAATCCGCACTTAATGCATTTCTTGAAAGATTACGTATTTTGCGTGAAGCTTGGTAATGGAGTAAGCTTGTTGGGAATAATTTGATTCACTAATTATATTTTTATATTTTTGTTCCTTTGTATTTATTTACTCTGGTTCTGATTTAATTGTGGCCTTCTTCTTCCTTTTGAGCTTCGGCGATTTTTTTACTTGAAACTGCCAGATTATTAAATGATTCTCCTAAATCTTTGTTCACAGTTAATCTGCTTATTTTTTGAATTTAATGATAAACTAAGAGACCGGCTTTAATGCAAGCTAAGGTTTCAAAATTAGCTAGAGCTGTTTTTCTTATAAGTCCTACTTGGCAATAAGCTAAGTAAGTTAGATGTTCGTCAGATGAAGAATGAATATGACTTATTGAAAACATTGGCCGTGGAAAGGAACGATCTTCACACAATTTTTCTAATTCAAAAATAATTTCCGAAGCATGCGTAGGGTGAATTATTTTAGATAATATCGAATTATTTTGTTCTTGCAAAGAACAATGAAGACTTCGTGCTGCATTTTCTTTAGCTAGCACTTCGTACTCATTTGTACTGATTATTACGTAATTTTTAAATTTTAAAGTGGCTGAAAATTCAAATTCTCTCTCAGTATTTCGCTGAACTTGCATTTCGTACTTTGGTGCTTGACTTCCGTGTTGAGTAATAAGTTCACGAAGAAGGAGTGTAAAAGGTTTTTGAAACATTTCTAGTTTTAGAAATGTAAAGAGTGATTTTGTTGTTGATTAGAGATTATTAGTTCTGTTCATTGGTTTACTGGGTATAATCTTTGATCTGTGTTGGTTGAATGATTACCTGTTGGAACAGTATTGGCGTGAGTAGGCTGAAGTATTGCTTTTTCTTGGTCATCAGTTGTATTCTTACTTGGTTTCGCCACTTCAGTTGATTTTTTCTCGTTTCTACCTACATGCAATAATAAATTTGTAACAGAGTCCCATATTGCTTCTAATAAATGTATTGACCACCCAAAAACAGAATGTAAAGCATATCCGTGTATTATTGTATCGGCAATTAGTTTAATACCATGGAATATTATTATCATTCCAATCAAAGCGGCACTTGCTGTCCCGAAATTTGTGAAAATTGACCAAGATTTGCCCCAAGCAGTTTTTGCTATTTTATCTATTGTTTCTTCGTCCATAATATCTATTAATGACATTCCTTGGTGGGCTATCGGTTGACCAAGAATGCCTGGGGCTAATGAATTCAGAATCATTGGCTTTTCTACGGGGAAAATTATGTGTTTCCTTAGCTTTTCTAAGTCAGATTGCGAATAAATACCACTTGTTGCAAGCAAAATTTACTTCGGATTCGTTCGGATGCTTTTTGATAGCACACTCAGAAAAAATTTTGTTTGAATCAAACAAATTTGTTTTGAATCAAACAAATTATTTCTTTAATATGGGGTCAAATAAATGTTTGTTTGATGCAAATACATTTTTTGTTTGTCCTTATTTGTTTGATTCAAATAAATGCTTTGGGTTGTTTAAGTAAATATCTTATTTAAAATAAGTAAAGTTATTGTTTACATTGAAGATATTTTTTTTTAAATTAATTAAAGATTTTGTTCAAGTGACGTAAATCTTTTTTTTACACTTAACCTCAAAATTGAGCATTTTTGTAAAAATAATGTATGATCTCGATAATATGTTTATTGTTAATCATAAATATCATTGTATATGTTAAAGCAGAAACACTCATTTAACCAGAATGCTTAATTCTGGTTAATTTTTAACTCTGTGCTTCTCATTTCTGTATTGAACAATCATAAATTAGAATAATGTGAAATGAACCACAGTTAGACATTTGAATTGAATGTATATATAAGTGTTCCTGCTTTTAAGTACACAGTGATAATTATAATATAAAAGAACATGATTGATTTCATAAATCAACATTATAAAGAAAGGAGGTTAGTATTGAAAAAGACTTACTCAGATCCGAAATCTTCAATTATATCCACGGTAAAAACCCTAAACTTCAAGTAGCTCCTAAACTAGATATATTGCGTTCATTTTTCTATTAATATATATTTTCATAGTAAATCAGAACCTTTAGCATAATACAAAACTGAAAAAATACAAATGCCATTAAATGAATCACATGATCAATTAATTTAGATTCTAGGTTAGTCCCTTAGGAACCGCCGGCAGTGCTTTAGCATGCCTAGCGGTACTTTGTAGAACTGCTTTGTACTGTATTTTTTGTTTGAATCAAATATTTTTTATGAATTCGAATAAACAGATTTTAAACAAAGGCATTGTTTAATAAAAGTCAATTTTTTATTTGAATCAAACAAATTGTACTAAACAAATTATTTGTTTCAATCAATACGGTAAAGAATTTCCATTTCTTCAAATTAAATAAACCTTTTTTTTTTGAAGTAAAAATTTAATTGATTCAATTATATGAATTCAAATAAAATTTGTTGTTTGATTCAAACAAACATTTTTCTGAATGCAGTCTCGGTATTAATAGGATTGAATCGGATTCGTTTTCAAGCTTTCCTCAACAAACGAGAATCAAAACTTTGAATTGGTTCAGATTGATTCGTATTGGCTCGGATACAGATATCGGAATAATTGGGAATAGTTCTCATGGGCTCGAAATAAATTCCTATCTTAAACTTTCGTTAGAGATTCTATTTAAAGTTGGTGAATTTGATAGCTGCGTGTTTATTTCTTTTCGAAATAAAAGTTTTTGAATATCTTTTTTTTCTACGCGCATTGATTTGCATTTTTGTACATATTTAATTTCAACTCTAGTCAATTTCTGACTCTTCTAATTTATGATTTTATAATTCAAAAATTAGATAATTAGAAATTAACCAGCATTAGAAATTATGATTGCAAGTATTTTTCATGTGCGTCTTGTTATCCAGTGACTTTTTTAAATCATTGTTCATTTCAGAAAAGGAAATCGATGAATTTGTTCTTGTCAACTTAAATGAGCAACAAATTAATGAACCATTTCGACAAAAATCAGTCGGTATAAAATTTAAGTTTCAAGCTCATCTTGAGCATTATATTAAGAAACAGTCGAATGAAGGAGAAAACAGGAAGAAGCGCCAAAGAGTTGATGAGTTCTACAGTGGAAGTAATTTGCCAAAGAAACGCTGCATCGATTCACAAAATCAAGATTCCCAGGAAGTCATCGAAATACAAGACTCAGCTACAAAAAAACTAAATGCAGCTCTGACGTTTTTTCTATCTTCACAGGCTCGTAAGTTTGTTTCTTGTAAAAATATATTTTCGCCTATATATTATCTACATGTATATCTAAATATGTAATAAAAAAATGTTTTATGTAAAATTGATATTTTTAGGACATAGCAGAACTGTTGCGAAAAACGAACAGTGGGGCAATATTTCTTAATAAAAATGCAAATAAAGTATTAGACTTCCAGAAGCAAAATGAATTGGTAACTATGGTAATCAATTCTCTGATGGAACAACCAGTTTCGACCAATTCTGAAGAAGTTAAGTTGTAAGTATTCATTTTTATTTTCAGACAAATTAAATATTCAATTTTTGGTAAAATCTGTCGTTTTTATGGTATTTTTAATTAAATATATATGAAGCTTTAAAAGTGTTAGTTGATTAATTGTTCTTTTGTTAAAGGCCAAAGTTTAAAAATCAGCACTTCGATGTTATAGCCTCGAAAATTCCGGGAGTTTTTTTGAAAGAAGACAAGACTACATATTATGTTGCTCCTGAAACGGAAGAACCAAACCAAACTGTGTCTAAAGGCAAATTGCCAGTGAAATATAGGAACTGGATGACCAAGGCTACAAAAGTCGGAATTGTTCGAGCAAAATACAAAAAACCAACAGAGGAAGG
>NC_046666.1:106365508-106366621 GCF_010883055.1 Belonocnema kinseyi | reverse complement strand
AGCTTCGTGGACATTTTTCCGGTGAATCCGACCTCTGGGCTATCAATTATTGTGTGTATAATGCAGCGAGAGCTTTGGCCGATGCGAACCGTAAAACAAAGCAACGGCTGATCATAAGACCAAAAGACGAATGCATCAACTTGCCATAAAGATAGGCTGGGCATGACAGTACGCGTCCCGAATTCAATGTGTGATTGACTACATCACATCTGGCAGGAATTTTACCGCCAAGGTTAGAAAGTTCGCGCGCGAACTCCAGACCCGTTATCACACACTTAACAAGTCAAAGCTGCTGACCATCAGACAGCATATTGTTGAGAGAATACGGATACTATCTGACGCTAAGAGAAGTCTAGAGCAGAGGGAGAGGCGGATCAGAGAAAATCAACAGTTTCTCTCTGACCCATCTCGACTCTTCCAAGACCCTCCAGTTACTGTCGAACACCCACCCAAACCAGAAGTGGTCGAAGTATTTTGGAGAGAAGTCTACGAAGATTAGACTGGACGAAGACTCAGAAAATATAAATAGCTTCAAGGAGTTATGTGTTGCCCTCATAACACCTGATAAAGAATGCCCACCCATCACTACCGAGGAGGTGAAAAAAGTATTAAGGGGGATGAAGAACTATTCCGCACCGGGACCAGATTGTATCAAAACCTTCTGGTGGAAGAAGTTTTGTTTAACCCATCAGCATTTGGCCCGTATTTTCACATCATTTTTGAAGTCGGAAGAGCCGATTCCAGAGTGGTTGATGGAAGGACGCACAATACTCCTGCCGAAAATAGGCAACTTAGCTGACCCAAAGAACAACGAGGCTCAAAGAAAGGCGTAGCCGGATGTCGGGAGAACCTGCTCATCGATAGATGTGTCTGCAACGATGCAACATTCTACCAGCGTGATCTATCGATGGCCTGGATTGATTATCGGAAAGCTTTCGATTCTACATCCCATAGACTTATCATCTGTCTTTTGGAAATCTTAAAGGTATCCGTAAATAGTTGGGTGCATAAAGAGATTGATGCCGCTTTGGAAAACCAGATTGACTATCTCATCTGGAAAAAATCGTGTGACAACTAACAAGGTCACGTTTCAGAGAGGTGTCTTTCAGGGCG
>NC_046666.1:106351956-106365408 GCF_010883055.1 Belonocnema kinseyi | reverse complement strand
CCACGACATTTGTAACGATGAATCGAGTAGTTCCACGACATTTGTGCACTTCCACGACCGTCGTGGAACTACTCGTCAGTGAATCGTGTACTTCCACGACGGTCGTGGAAGTACTCGATTCATCGCAAAATTGTAAATATACGTATATATTTTGTTTGAAAGCTAAAATTAATAATAATTGTGTAATTATCACTTATTAGTGATATTTTACAACTAATTAATTAGCAGTGGGCTTCGTTTTCTTAAGTTTTGATCGTTTTTTAGCCATCGGTAATTTATGGTAATTTATGATGTATACGTATTGGTCACTCCCACGACTCTATATATAATTGTACATATATATATATATATGGGAAAAATTCATCTCATTTGAAGATATAATCAGAAGGTTTAAACGTTTTTAAAATAATTTATAATCATTTAAAAATTGAATGTTTTGGAAATTTGTAAATAATTTCATATCTGGAAAAATTAAATCTTGGAGAATATTTTAAAAGTCTAAAAAAATGTTTAAAGAAAAGACCGAAATAGTTTATCAAGGAAACTTTTTCAAACTTTTAAAAATGAAAAAAAAATAAAAATTTTGACTCATTTGAAAACATAGACATATAGTTTAATCGTCTTAAAAATAATTTCAAATAACTTCAAAATGGAAGGCTTTGAAAATATTAAAATGATTTTATATTTATAGAAATTATTTCTTGGAAAATATTTCTAAAGATTAAAAAATAGTTTAAAGATAAATCCGAAATATTTGAAGGAAACTTCTTCGATTTTTAAAAATTAAAAAAAGAATATGGAAAAAATTCGACTCATTTTAAAATATATTCAGATGGTTTAAAAGTTAAAAAAAGAGATTTACAATAATTATAAAATTGAGTGAGTTTCGAAATTTTAAAGGATTCTATATTTAAAAAAAATTAATATTTCAAGAAACTAATTTTAAAAATTAATTAGAAGGTGTAAAAGGTTTGATATGATTTTAAAATTATTTAAAAAATGAATAGCCTAAACATTTAAAATAACTTATATTTGGAAAGATTATTTCAAAAGATTTAGAAAATTGAAAGAAAATCTTAGATACTTTAAGGAGCCATCTTTACAAATTTCAAAATACAAAAAAATTGGACTCATTTTAAATTTTAATCAGATGGTTCAAAAATTTTATAAGAATGAACAATCGACGGAGAGTTTCCGAGAAATGTATTTCCCCGCAAAACAAATGCAATATAAATAGATAAGTAGCTCCTTAAAACTGCTTTCTTGAAGACTTATTACATAATCTAATTAAATAGTATTTAGTTAAACTTTAATTAAATAAATAAATTCATTAAAATAAATTAAATAAAACAGTGTCTAATTTTCTTTTAACTTTTAGTACTTTTCACATTTCCTAATTTAGTATATGTACTAATAACTGAGTTATTAGCTTCAGCCTTTAAAAAAAGAAAAAAAAACTTTTTAAAAATCTGGGCTATTAATTTCAGCAAACTATGGAAAAGGTTTAAGGTTAATATTGATATTTTTTGCAATTACAATAATTTTTAATACAAAATACAAATTTGGAATAACTATATGCTTGTTACAAAAGTAAAACCACATTCGAAGATTTGACAAGAAGGAATCACTGCTAATCAGTTTGTTTTCAAAGTTATATAAATATATATATAAATATAATTTCCATAAGATTCCGGAGACATTTTCAGAAATATTTTTGAAGATTTTACATATGCCGAAAAAAATGCAGAAAATTTTGATGTATTTTTTTATTTTGCAGGATACACAAAATATTAGGGAAAATTAAAGTTCGCTTAAGAGATATTTAGGACTTCTAGAAGATTTTAAGAAATAATTTTTAAAATAAATTTTCGAAAAACTATTCATGTTTTTAAATATTGTTAATCGCTTCAAAAATTCTGAAATTCCTAAATAATTTTTATTATAAAAAATTACATTTTTACAATGACCTTCAAAACTTAGAGATTTTTAGAAACTTTCAGAGAAATCTTAACAAAAAATTTTCATCCTTTTAAAATTCTTAAAAAGCTTCTAACATTTTTTTTCGAAATACTCAACATTTTATAAAATTGTTTTAAAAATGTATAGAAAATTTTAAGGTAATTGTGCCAGTTATCAGAAGCTTAAGGCGAATTTCAGATTTCAAATGCTTAAAAAAAAGATATTAAACATATTTAAACCTTAAGAATAGAGTTTTATCGAATAAAGCGTACCTTTAGAAAGGTAAATTACTTATTACTTGTAACATATTCTATTAGAAGGAATATTATAAGAAGTTCGAAGTTATAAATACGAGAATGCATGGGTTATCGGCAAGTAAGAAATCTGGCTACTTCAGTTATCGGCACTTCGATGTGTGAGTGATCGGCAATAGCGTTTAGGAAAAAACATTTTTGCTGAAAACGAAGAACACAGCAGCTCACTGTATGTAAAATACTGCCCATCTGCCGACAACCCATGCATTGACGAAGACTGGCACATTTACCTTAAATTGTCTAAAAAAATTTCAAATTTTAAATTACTTTAAGACCTTTACAAAACTTCTACACCTTTGAAATATCTTTTTAAATCATTCAGTTTTCCTAAAAAATTTTTTAATTGTCCTATAATCTTCTAGATTTTGTTTCGTGTGTTTTAAAATCAAATCTCAATTATTTAAAATTTGCTCAGAAATTTTATTATTGGCACGAAAACTTTGTTTTTAAATTAAGATATTCTAATTTTTTGCCCATTATGTATTTCATTTTTTTTACCTCTTTCAAAGTTTGCAACAGTTTACAAATTTTATACTGCGATAGAAAAATTTTAAGGACAGAGTTATTTCCTATAATATTAGAAAACCCATTTGCAATTAAAATTTTCTTTTCAATCAATAATGTTTAGAAACAGTTGGAAAACATTTTATCATGAAATACAATTACTTAATTGAACATTTTCATTTACAAAATTGATCTTGCAGTAATCTCGTTATATTTATTAATAGACTTAATTACATACGGTTAACTTAAACAGTCTTTTTTTTTGAGTGACTAGCAAAATTCTTAGAAATTGAAAAAAATCAACTGCAAGAGTAAAAAATAAATTGAAAAATATATAAATAAAAAATAAACTATTTTTCTTTCTATAATTATTAATTAAATTATTTCATCTTTTCTTTTAGTATGTCAGAGATGAGTATATTTATGAATAATTTAATACATCTATTTGCTGGTTATGTCACTTTTTTAAATATCAAATAATTGTCTATCATTGTGATAAAATTTGGCTCTGAATTCTGCATATTTAATCAAAACAATATAAAGTGATATAACCATAAGTAATATAGCCTTGGAGCCTACAGAGCTACCCGGCCCGGGGTGGCATCCCCCTGCCGCTGGGCAGACACCCTACCCAGGGTAGCAGTTTGGGAATCGCTACACTAGCCGTCCAATTAGGCGACGAACGCGAGACTTTCACTGTCCGGCAAGTTGACGGCGTGAGGGGTCCCCACTATTCTGCGTTGAGAGCGTGTGCGGTGTAGAGCGAACTTATGTGTTAAGTGAAAAATTAGGGCGTGTGCATTGCAGAGAAGAAAGTGGAGGGGATAGAGGTACGGCCTCCGCCGTACGTTTCATTGAGCGTTTGCTCGTCCTTATGTTGAGCGGGTTGTCTTTCCGGAGGTCGTATTATTGGACGACTAGTGAAATTTATTCCTTCTAATTGCACCGGTAACGCACCTCACAGAGATATTTTTTATTCCTCAGAAGTTACGATATTTTAATTTTATTTAATTCCTTTTAATAAGTTCACAAAATATGTGTAATAAGTTGTTTTAATTCCTTCATGCGGAATGTAAATTGTGAAATTTTAATTCTCATCAATTCAACTCGGCCTCTCTAGAGTTAAAATTATTTAAATTCACACATTTGCATAGATTTCTTTGTTGCATTTTTTAAGACGTTTAAATAAATTTTTAAAATATAAATAAATATAAATTTGAATATTTTTCGAATTTATAAGTTATAAAAAGATTTAATAATGAATAATAGGTTAAATAAATGCTTTCGTTAAATTTTACTAAGTCCATTGACAGGAATAGGATTTGCACGTTTTCTGTTCCCGTTGGGGGATGTTGAGACGGAGGAAATTTGACCAACATTATTCTTCTTACTATTCATAGGGGTGCCTTCCCGCCTCCACGAAACGTTGGAAAAGGGTAGGATTTTGATAAAATTATTTTTGTGACCTGCCAAAGGAGTGTTTCTGGCCGTTTGTATGTTTAAAAGCGCCTAAACCGTGATATAAATGAAGGAATTATAACAACTTATTACACATATTATGTGAACTTATTAGAAGGAATGAAATAAAATCAAAATATCAATATTTCTGAGAAATGAAAAATACCTCTTTGAGGTGCGTTACCGGTACAATTAGAAGTAATTAAATATATTGAAAACATGTTCTCTTTGGGAGAATAGAAAACTGTGTGGCGGTCGCTATGGAAATGGAAGTGAATAAGTTTAGCAAGTATCTTATTCTTATTGTGGCATTTTAGACTGATGGAAAAATCGCGAATTCAAAATAATAGAATAATCTTTACTTTTGCGCTGAAATCTGAAAATATTAATTTTTCTCTATTTTACGCTGATTACCGGGTTGCACAGTGAAATTAATGACAACCCTGGCGGAGCGAAGGAACTGAATGGAGCCTCTACAAAGTACCCGTAAAGACCTCATTGGTTCCCTATTCGGTTCCTTTTTAAAAAACTCGAAAAATAGCAAAATCAACTTTTTAATTGTTGACATTTGTATTCTACGTTAAAATTCTTTATAGAAGGTCACGGAATAATCGCAACAGTTTTTTTTGCAACGGTACAAAGTTTAAAAAATATAAGACGTATAACGCCTGTTGACACTTCAAACGCATCGCCTGTAAGTAGCAGTCAACAGGCGTCATACGTCTTGTATTTTTACATTCTCATCCAGAGAAGCTATTAGATTTGTGTAAAATTTGACCCCCCCCCCCCCCCCCCCCCCCCGTTTCTGTCAAATGTTCACGCTTTGAGACCCCCTGAATCCGTAAAACAGGTTTTTACGAATGTCTGCCTGTCTCTCTGTGTGTATACATATCTGTGTCTGTAGATTTTTCGATTGTTAGCACGATAACTTGCGAAAGAATTAACAGATTGAATTGGCCTTTGGCATACTCATTAAGTGTCCTAAAATAAAGGTCAAGTTCGATAGCCAGCCAGTTTCAATGAAAATTCAAAAAATGAGCGTATTTTGAAAATTTTTGAGACCATTTTTTTCAAAATTCAAACATTTTCTGTACGGATATTCATAGTATTCAAACAGAATAACAATTTATCCTAATGACTTTTTTTTCAAAATCAAAAATTATCAGACTTATAGCATTTACAAAATTCCAAAAACACACTTAAATGACCATTTTATGCGAAATAACGCGCGATATGAAAAAAATTCAAGAAAAGAAAATTATTTTTTGAATTCCCGACGAGATTGTCATAAGAACTTTTTGAATTTTCTTGAAAAATTCAAAATTCAAATTTTGACAGCATTCAAATAATGAAAAATCCAAAAATTACATTTTTTGGCCAAACTGTGCAAAATAGGTAAAAGATAAATACAACAAAATTGTTCATTTGAAAAAGATCTGCGTTATTAACCACTTTTTGATAGGATGCGTAGTTTTGGCTTTAATTAGGAAAATCGCCATTAACAGTAAAAAAATGTGCCTGCTGCGTGGGCACTTTCTTACCAATACTTTTGTCTTTTAATTTCTTTTTCGTCTAGTGTGTGGTGTTTTAAAAAATTTTACTTTTCATGTTTTTGATGCTATTTTTTATGATTTAAACTAAAAACAGAACTTTCAAAAAGTTACATGTGAAAAATAAATAAATAAAAACAGGTTTTTAAGAATGTGTCTATCTGTATAAGAGTATCATATTAACTTTTTGAATTTTTTCGAAAAATAGAAATTTTTACCGCACGATAACTAATTAAAAATCAAAAATTGCAGACATGTGTAAAATTTAACAACCGACCCCATTAGATTGGCCTCTACCCAGAAAAAAAACATTGAAAACAAACTGTGTGAATTGCGTATCTGTCATTTGCAGATTCAGAAAGTTAAAATTGAATCGGTTTGCGACTATGTGAATCGGTCATTTTTTCAATCAGCTTCGAATCTGCCATGTACTGCACTGACCATTTCAACCAAATTCATATTGAATCGGTTTACATCTTTTTGTATAAGACCGATTTTTTTAAGGTTGACCTGTCATATTTCACACAATTTTTGAAATTGCTGTATTATTGAAAAATTAAAAAAAAATCATGCGCAAGGCTACTATATTCCTTTTGCTATTTCAGTTCTAGATGTTGTAAGGGCTTTTTGCAGCATATAAGTTAGTCAGAAAAATAATACCGACTAAAAGTCTTCAAAAAAATAATCGCTGGCAATCTGCAATCCAAGTGACAGAGACACAATTCAGAAGCGTTCGAAACTCATTCAGCACAAGTGAATGGATTTTTGTTACCTGGGTGGTACACTCTTTAAGTGTGCTAAATTAAAGGTTATGTTCTTTAGCCAGCCATTATGAAAAAAATTCAAATAGTGAGCGCCTTTTGAATATTTTTGATATCATTTTTTCAAAATTCAAGAATTCTCTGTACGGTTATTCATAGTATTTAAAAAGTCGAACAATTTATCTGATGACTTTTTGCATAAAATTAAAAATTATGAGAGTTATAGTATTTTCAAAATTCCAAAAAACACACGAAAATGAACCTTTTAAGCCAATTAACGGACGATATGAAAAAATGGCAAGAAAAGAAATAGTGATTTCTAAATGCTCTAGAAGATTATCATAACAACCTTTTGAATTTTCTTGATTAATGAAAAAATAAATTTTGACAGCATAAAAAATAATGGAAAATACAAAAGTTACCCAATGGGGTCTTCACGTATACTTTGTAGAGGCTCCATTCGGTTCCTTCGGTCTGCCAGGGGAAACATGTGTTAAATTTTTATTTTCTTACCGCAATTTTTTCTTAAATAATTTGATACAAATTAATCAATATTGATCCTAGATTAGAAGTAAACTGCACCAATCTATTCCATGTACAAAATAACTCCGGAAACTTGTCGTAACTTTTCACTCACATTCAAAACTGTTTTCTTTGCCTTGCAAATATATAACTTGTATGGTGACAGGATTCACTTGTTTTTAAGAAACTTCCCATTTTATAGTTTTTTCACTGAAATGCTAACTGAAATAATAGAACGCAGTAAGATAATCAAAATCTCGTTTAATGAAATTTAAAATTTAACTATGCATTTTAGGTTAAAAAGTTTCTTTTTTAGTTGCAAATGCAAACATTTGGTTGGAAATTCATGTACATAAAAGACTTCCGTTTTCGGTATCAAAGTGTAAAGTAGTGGGAATTGTTGATGCTGAGTTCTTCTGATATTTGTGGTTAGAAATTGAGGCTGGATTGTTTGGAGATTTCTGACAGGGTGGGAGGACTGATTTGACCGGTTTGTAGTAGCAGGGTTGGGTAGCGACGGAGAAAGGCGAGACAGGTACCAGACCGCGACGATAGATAGAGGCAGGGTAGGATAGAAGGCGAGAGAGTTTGAATTGGATTCATGGAAGTAAAAGAAAACTGTAGAAAAGGAGACATTAAAGGAAGCGGAGATGAAATTGAAGTTCCGATGAAAGAGGAAAGACTAAAGGAAATTCGCGAAGTGATGATAGAAGTAATGGGGATTTATGAAAAAAAAAACAGGAGAAAAGGGGAGAGGAATTAAAGAAGGAAATTAGGCGGGAAATGGCTGAACTTAAGAAAAACATATAGGAATGGAAAGAAGTCAGGGAACAGAAAAGAGGATGCAGTCATTGGAAGAATAGCTAGAGAAGTAGGAAAATAATAATAAAAGTGTAGAGGAGATGCAAAGTAGGACCAAGAAACTAGAAAGCTTGAACCGGGATTTTGGTGGGGGGCGAGAGTGGGAATACGGAGAAGGAAAGGCTAAGAAAAATAGAACAAAGAATAGAAAGGAAAGAGAGGGAAGAAAGAAAAAGAAGCATAGTGATAAAGGGTATAAGATTAGAGGAGAAGGAGCTCAAGGAAGGAGTGGAAGAAGTACTAAAAAGGATTGATGCGAAGGTAGAGATAGAGGAAGTGAGAAGTGTAGGAAGGGAAGAGCGAGTGGCGGAGAGATTGGTACTGGTGAGACTAAAGATATGGGAACATAAGAGGGAAGTAATGCAAAAGAAGAGGGTGTTGTGGGGAAGCTCGGAGAGAAAAGAGAATGATTTGACATAGGTAGAAAGGAGGATACAGTATAAACTAAGGAAAATAGCGGAAGAGGAAAGAAAAACGGGAAGAAGAACATGGGTTAAGTATGGGAGAATACAGGTAGACGGATTATGGTGGGATTGGGATAAAGAAAGGGAACATATAGTAAGAAATAAGGTGCAGGGAAACTAGTAAAGGAAGGAACGGGAGATAAGAAAATAAGAGATAGTAAGAAGGAAAAAGAGAAGAGAAACGAAAGTAGGTAAGAATGGAAGATATATTATTGGAATATAGCAGGATTGGAGGGAAAGGGTAGGGAGTTTATGAAAAATGTGACACAATGGGATGTGTTCATAATGATGGAGACGTGGCTAGATGAAATGATATGGGAAAGTGTAAGGGGAAGGTTACTAAGAGGTTACAAATGGCAAATGGAAAATGCAAAGAGGAAGAATAAAAAGGGCAGAGCAATAAGAGGAATGGTAATAGGAGTAAGGAATGAATGTATAACAGGGAAAGATAAGAAAGAGAGGAAAGAACAAAAAGAAGGATTAATAGTAGAAGAGGTAATAATGGGAGGCGAGAAGTGGAAGGTAGTGGGGGTGTATGTGAATGGTGATATGCAGGCGAAAGCAGAGGAGATGAAAGAAATGATTGGAGGAAAGATAAGGTACTGAATGGGGAGGGAAAAAAGTTGTTGAAGAGCTTGGAGGAGTTGGGATGGTATTTCTTAAACGGAAATATAAAAGGGGATGAAAAAGGAGAATATACACGCTCAGGAAGTGAAAGGGAAACGGTTATTGATTATATGATAGTGCATGATGAGGTAAGAGAGAAGGTTAAGAAACTAGAGGTAGGTGAATATATTGATTCGGATCACTTTCCCTTAATAGTGACGTTAGAGGGACAAAAAACAATAGCAATATGAGTAAAAGGGGAGCAAATGTAAAAAGTGTAGAAAAAGGGGATTGGTCAAGGGAAGGAAAAGAACAATTTAGAGAAAAAATAAGAAATATCAAAATGCGAGAGAGAAATGTGGACGAGGAGATGGGAAAAATGATAGGAGAAATAAAAATAGGATTAGAGTGCACAAACAAAAATGATGTTAGTAAAGGGGGAAATAGAAGTGGTTGGGATGAGGACTACAAAAAGAAAAAAAGGGGGTCAGAAAGGAATTAAGGAAGTGGAGAAAAGAAAGAAGTAATGGGGAAGAATATAGGGAAAACAAGAAACAGTATACTAAGTTGTGTGATCAAAAGAGAGAGGAAGAGAATAAAAGATTTGAGGAAGAGGCGGAGAAGGCTAGGACGGAAGAAGAGGAATGGAAGGTAGTAAATAGAGAAAGAAAAAGAAGAAAATGAGTAAACCAAGATATTAAAATGGTAGAATGTTAGAAATATTTTTTGGATTTACTAGAATGAGTTGAGAGAAAAGTTAGAAAGGGAGGAAAATATGGTAGAGAAAGACATGAGGAAGAGGACATAACAAGGGTAGGAATAGTTAAGGAATAATGAAGGATGAAAAAGCACCTGGTATAGATGAGATTCCAAATTCAAGTATGGAAATATAGAGGGAAGGAACTAGAGGAATGGGCATAAATAATGTGTAATTGAGTGTGGAGAGAAGAGGGGTGGCCAGAGTTATGGAAAGAAGGAGTAGTTAACCCAATAGTAAAGAGGGAAAGGAGAGGAGGTTAAAAATAATAGGGGTGTGAGGCTGATGCCAACATGGTATAAAGTATATGTAACTTTTTTGTCGGAGAGATTAAAGATAGAAGTTGAAGAAAAAAAGATCCAGTCACCGAATCAGACAGGGTTTAGAAAAGGAATGGTGAACTTAAAGACGCGTTTGACTCATTAGGCCGAGGCGAGATAGAAAAAGTTATGTTGAAAAAGGGGATAAGAGAGGGATTAATAAAGAAAGTATATTAATACATTAATAGCAGACTTGGAACAAGAAATAAGGAGAAAAGGTTGGAGAAGAGTTAGGAAAGGAAAGTAAAAGATATATACTATCGCTTACGCAGACGACATAGTGTCGATAACAGAGGATGAGGAAGGGATGGCGGGCATAATTACAAGATTAGAGAAATATTCACATAGGAAAAAGCTGAATTTAACTGTAGAAAAGACAAAGATAATGAGGTTTATAAAAGGAGGAGGAAGGTAAAAAGAATGGTCAGGGAGATGGAAGGGAATAAAGTTAGAAGAAGTAAAAGATTTTAAATATTTGGGATATATCTCGCAAAAGAATGAAGATCATAGAGCTTATATAGGACAAAGGATAAAAAAAAGCAGCAGTGGTAGTGAAACAGATATGGGGAATAGGAAAAATAAGGTTTAAAAAGAATTGGTGAAGGAGAATGTGGTTATTTGATACGCTGGTATAGCCGGTATTAGGTTATGGAGTAAAGATATAGGGATCGAAAGAAAGGAAAGATACTGAGAGTTTACAAGAAAGGTATATAAGGTGGACACTAGGGGCAGACTGGAGGACGCAATGATATATGGTGAGAGAAGAAACGCAAAGGGATAAGTTCAGTATTAGAACGGGAAAGAGGGCATGGAATTTTAAGATGAAGCTGAGGGAGGGAAAGGTAGGGGAGTCGGTGGGAAAGTGTTTGATGCAGGTAGAACAGAGCAGAGGGAGGGTGATCTAATTGACGCGATGGGAAGAAGAAAAGAGGGAGTTCTTTAATGCTAGAGAAATAGAAGATGGGACTGGAGTCAACTATGAAGAATTGGAAAAAAGGAGAGGCAAAGACAGTTAATAGATTGATGGGAGGTGATTGAGGAATTAAGATACAATAAATGGTATAATATGATAAAAAAGGAAGGAGTACCAAAGTATTTAGATAAGGGATGGGGAGAGAGAAGGTGGACCAGAATAGCAAAATTTAGATTGCGAAACGAAGCAAGGAAGTGGATGTAATGGGAAATACTCCCGAAATTGGACTGAAATCGAGAGTTTCATGTACATGAATTTTCAATGGCAAATAAATTAATTTCCAACCAAAATAAATAATTTCCTCTAAAAAAAACAACAAATTTTCAACAAAATACTGGCCTCATACACGAATTTTCAACCATAGAGATGAATTTTCAAAAAAAGAAGATAATTTTTTTATCGAAAAAGTCGAATTTTTAAATAAAGTACATAAATTTTCAACCAAAAATATCAATTTTCCACCAAAAAAGAGGAATTTGGAACAAAATACATCGATTTTCACCAACAAAAAAATGAATTTTCAAGCAAAATGAATAATTTCCTTACAAAAAAAAACAAATTTTTAACAAAATACTGACCTAATACATGAATTTTCAACCAGAAAGATTAATTTTCTATCGAAAAAGTAGAATTTTTAATAAATTACATATACTTTCAACCAAGTACTTTAATTTCCATCCAAAAACATCCATTTTCTACCAAAAAGGCGCATTTTCAACAAAATACTTGAATTTTCAACCAAATATTTAAATTTTCAACAACAAAAAGTAATTTGCAACCAAAATTAATATTTTCCTTTCGAAAAAAACAATCAAATTTTGAACAAAATACTGGCCTCATTCATGAATTTTCACCGACAAAAAAATGAATTTTCAAGCAAAATGAACAATTTCCTTCCGAAAAAAATGAAACAAATTTTCAACAAAATACTGTCCTCATACATGAATTTTCAACCGTAAAGATAAGTTTTCAAAATAGAAGATTAATTTTCTATCGAAAAAGGACAGTTTTCAATCAAATTCATGAATTTTCAAACGAATATTTAAATTTTCAACAACAAAAAAATGAGTTTTCAACAAAAATAAATAATCCTAAAACATCAGTTTCCTACGAAAAAGACGAATTAAAAAAACACTTGAATTTTGAACCAAATATTTAAATTTTCAACAACAAAAAAATGAGTTTTCTACCAAAATGGTTGACGTCGTCCCGAAAAAAAATGTCACTAAAACACTGGTCTCATACATGAGTTTTCAACCAGAAAGGTGTTTTCAAAAAAAGAAGATTAATTTGTAATCAAAAAAGTAGAATTTTCAAATAAAGTACATAAATTTTCAACCAAAACTATCAATTTTCTACCAAAAAAGAGGAATTTGCAACAAAATACGTGAATTTTCACGAACAAAAAAATTAAATTTTCAAGCAAAATGAATTATTCCCTTCCGAAAAAAGAAACAAATTTTCAACAAAATACTAGCCTTAAAGATGAAGTTTTAGCCATAAAGATAAGTTTTCGAAAAAGAAGATTAATTTTCATCGAAAAACATCAATTTTCTACCAGAAAAAAACGAATTTTTAACAAAATACATTAATTTTAAACAACATAATTGAATTTTCAAGCAAAATGAATAATTTCCTTCCGAAAAAAAACAAATTTTTAACAAAATACTGGCCTCATACATGAATTTTCAACCGGAAATATAAGTTTTCAAAGAAGAAGATTAACGTTCTGTCGAAAAAGTACAGTTTTCAATAAAATACATGAAATTTTAACCAAATAGTTAAACTTTCAAGAAAAAAATGAAATTTCAAGAAAAATGAATAACTTTCTTCAGAAAAAAAGGAATAAAATACTGGCCTTATACGTGAATTTTCAAATAGATTAATTTTGTATCGAAAAACTAAGATTTGTAATAAAATACATATATTTTCAATCAAATCGAGGCGTCCTAACGGTAGGATGCAAACGGACGCAACACGACTTGACGGTACTTAACCAAAAATAAAAACAATAAAAAGCTAACCGAGAAGTTAGCGCTGAAAAGTCTTGCTGGCGTAATTGAGCAAAGCATGAAAGTTGCCACTTCTCGCGTTTAGATTATATGCGAGGAGTGGCACCTTCGTGCTTTGCTCGCCCGAGATAGCACTTTAATGTTTTGATGGAGCGAGCTAGCATCTTCTAGTCTTGGCCAACTTCTAGCTTCATCTTGTTCAATTCCGCGATCTAAAACTTTCTAGTGCTTACTTCTTAGTTAGCTTTTTATTGTTTATATTGTTGGTTAAGTATCATCTAGTCGATCGCGTCAGTGATCCCAGATCTGAAACGAGATGCGGTCCAATACTATGACAGGGCTATGTCCGTGTGAATATAGTAGGAGACGCTGTAAATGACTGAGTTGCGCG
>NC_046666.1:106350301-106351856 GCF_010883055.1 Belonocnema kinseyi | reverse complement strand
CCAAAAATGGTATTGATTGATTGTCAGTTTCAAAAATGTATTTTCAACGAAAGAGATGAACCTTCAAATGAAAAAAATAGACTATTATAATATAACATAATTGGTTGAAAGTTTAACTCTTTCATTGAAAGCTCATATTTTTCGCTTAAAAATTTCAATTTTTTGTAGATAATTCGTCTTTGTTACTTTAAAATTAAATAAATTCTTTAAAAATTCATGTATTTTGTTTAAGATTTGTCTTTTTTTGTAGATTATCAATTTTCTTGGTCGAAAATTCATCTAATTGGTCGAAAATTTAACAACTTTGTTTAAAATTAATTTTTTCTTTAAAAAATTAATTATCTTTATCTGAAAATGTAACTATTATATAATTAATTAAAAATTAATCGTTTATATTGCTTAAGTTGGAAAACCGTTGTTTTTTTTTTAGACCATTAATCTTCTTGGTCAAAAATTCACCTTTTCCCTTGAAAATTTAAGAATTTTGTTGAAAATTCGTTTTTTTGTCTTGTTCAATTCAATTTTTTAGCACAGTTTTTATCTGGAAATTGTACTATTCCATTTTTGTTTGAAACTTTATCCTGTACATTTTATTAGTTAAAACACCAATTATTTGATAGAAAATTAATTTATTTTGTTAAAAAGTAAACTTTTGGGTTGAAAATTGATTTATTTTGTTAATTAGATTTTTTCTTAAAATTAAAAAAACTGCAAAATAAAAAATTGCCTTAAAATCGTCCTGATTCCTTTTTTTTAATTTTTAAATCTTTTCAAATACTCACTTCAAATTAATTTTTCAAACTAAAAAATCATTTTCAATTTTCTTAGCAATCACAACAATTTTTGTTATTCTTTTTGAATATTTTACAATTCTCAAAAGCTTTTTTTTAAATCTACAAAAATCTACATCGTGTTTCAAATTATTTCAAATAATTTCAAGTTTTAAATTAATTTTGAATATTATTCTAAATTAAAATTGTAGCGTTCAAACTTAAAATTTAGCTCATTACAATTTTAAGAAATCAAGGCTTTTTATTTCTAACCACTTTGTTCAAATTTGTATAGTTTTAAATTGTTGTTTATAATGGCTTGTCTCCCAGATCTGAATTATATTTTTTTTTCCAAAAATCTCTGATCCAATTCATAAATACATACAATTGCTTTGAAAAAAATTTCTAATTCAGAAATATTTCATTTAAACGCTCAATAATTCATACGTATAAAACACAAACTTTTAACACCTTTTAATTTTACAATTTTTTAAATTAAATTATTTTGAAATATGAAATAACCATTTAAAAATTTTTATGACTTTAACATTTGAGAGATTTCTGGTTAAAAAATACAAAGTACGCTATTATTTTAAAGGTTCAACAGTTTTTAATCAACAATTAAAACTTCTTTTGTTGTTGAAGATTTATCATTTTAGTAGAAAATGTAATTATTTTGTTGTAAATTTGTTATTCTCTTTTTTTTTAGTTGAAAATTCAATTATTTTGATAGTAAGTTTATTTCTAACATTTTCAATCGGCGAACTAAAATTTTTATCTCTAAA
>NC_046666.1:106341323-106350201 GCF_010883055.1 Belonocnema kinseyi | reverse complement strand
GCGCGCGCAACTCAGTCATTTACAGCGTCTCCTACTATATTCACACGGACATAGCCCTGTCATAGTATTGGACCGCATCTCGTTTCAGGTCTGGGATCACTGGATCGCGTGCGTTGGCATCCTATCGTTAGGACGCCTCGAAATAGTTTAATTTTCAATAACAAAAAGTAAGTTTTCAACCAAAATGAATAATTCCCTTCCGAAAAAAAACAAATTTTCAACAAAATACTGGCCCATTACATCAATTTTCAACCAAAAGGATAAAGTTTGAAAAAAGAACATTAATTTTGTATCGAAAAAGTAGAGTTTTCAATCAAATACAAACATTTTCAACCAAAAAGATCGATCTTCTACCAAAAAAGACAAATTTTCAACAACAAACAACCAAACAGGTCTTTAAAAAAATAGAAGATTAATTTTTTATCGAAAAAGTAGAATTTTCAAATAATTTTCACCCAAAAACATCAATTTTCGGACAAAAAGGCGAATTTTCAACAAAATACTTAAATTTTTAACCAAATATTTAAATTTTCAACAAAATACAGGCCCCATACATGAATTTTCAACCAGAAAGATAAGTTTTCAAAAAAGAACATAAATTTTCTATCGGAAAAGTACAGATTTTAATAAAATGCATGAATTTTCAACCAAATAGTTAAATTTTCAACAACAAAAATGAATTTGCAACCAAAATGAATAATTCTTCCGAAAATCTAAATCTAAATCTCTTCCGAAAAAAACAAACAAATTTTCAACAAAATACAGACCTCATACATGAATTTTCTACCAGAAAGATAAAGTTTTAAAAATGAACATTAATTTTCTATAGAAAAAGTCGAATTTTCAATAAAATACATACATTTTCCAACAAAAAAGTGTTTTCAAAAGAAGAAGATTAATTTTTTATCGAAAAAGTAGAATTTTTAAATAAAATACATAAATTTTCAAACGAAAATATCAATTTTCTACCAAAAAAGAGGAATTTACAACAAAACACATGTTGAGGTTCACTCAATCTATCATTTATTATGATTTATGATTTAAAAAACATCTTAAGCTACTTACTCTCGACTACCTAAATTCCGAATTTTAGGATTTCCTTTAAATCTCTGCAAAATCTTAAAATTTAAATTTACCTATTGATCATTTAAGGTTAATTTTGTATACCTAGGCGTTGACGGCACTCGCTGTGCAAGCGTAGGAGCGTACCGGAAAAAACCTTGTCGGACTTCTCCACCTTACATCGTGCATGATCGGAACTTGTAACGCCTTCGGGCGCTGGATTGTACCCCCACCTTCAAATTTTGTGATTCTTCTCCGATTTTCGAAATTGGCAACAGACCGTGAGTCAGTCGAGTTTTAACACCGCTACCGAATTTTTAAGTAGCTACTTGCAGCGTTCCTTGTAGTTCTCTCGGCTAAAATAAATTTTTGTTTCACTTTGTGTTCTGTATAAATTTCGTTCAAGTTTAAATTACATTATCGTAACTTGTTCAATTGATTTATTTTTTAAACTACCCTCCTCATCATTGAGTCTCTTGAATTTTAATGCGCAATGATCTATGGTATGGCTTTTCGGTTAACAAAAATTCCGGGCAAGCAGCACGACCATAATACAACTCAACATTTTTGGTCCTCCGAAAACCGGATCGAGAATTTTTAACTAATAATTAATTTACATCTAGCAACCAGTTACTATCGAAATAAACGAAAATTCATAACGGAAAAATACAAAGTGAATTCTAAAAACTATCCAAAACATGCAATAGTCCCCTAAGTGAACGTGAACACTTAAGTGACTCAAATAAACTAAAAACTATAGTGAAACAAAACGTGGAAACATACTATAGTGAACGTGCACTCTTTAGTTAATCATATAAACTATAAACGACAGTGAATCGAAAAGTGAAAGCAAATTAAAAATAAACGTGGACACTTTAGTGAAAAGCAACGTGAAATCTTGTTTCAAGTGAACGAAAACATTTAATATATCTTTCTCTTAACAAATTAAGTGAAACAATAGTTCGTAAAACACAGTGAAAATAAAGAACGTGAAATCGTGGATCAACTGAATGAAACTACTTCATAAATCTGCTGCCGAATCATCAGATAGCTGTAATCAACGTGGAAGCTTCAAAAAACGAGCCGACTTTAATCATCAGCGTCTACATCCATTCTGTAAAGTTATTATTCTAATTTCTTTCTCTAGAACTTCAAAATGGTAAATCTCGCAGGCCTGTTTAAGAGTTGAATCATTTATTGAAACGCGATCGATCCTTTTACCTTCTGTTCCATTTTTTAAATCAATTTGATCTCAATTGCACATTAAAATGACAGAAGAAGATAAACAAATAAAACAGCTACACAGGCTTCGAGGTGCCCTAAAAGCAAAGCTAACGGTTCTTAAAAAATTTCTTAACAAAGGTATAGCAGATATAGATCTTATAAAATTAAAGGACAAGTGTACTGATGTTGAACGTGTTAAAACAGATTTTGAAACTACGCAAAACGAAATAGAGTCAATAGTTAGTAACGCATAAATCGATTCCGAATACGCGTAAAGAATTGAATTTGAAGAATTTCTTTCTTACTTAACTGCTCAAGCAGAGCGAATTCTTTGAGAAAAGGAACCGATAATTACAATTGATCGATCCTCATCAATATCCCGCGTTTCTGATAATATCGGTAGCATAACAAGCCTTCAAGAAAATGCACAAATCTCAGCAACTACGCGAGTGCATTGTAACGGGAATTCAATTAACCTCAAGTTTCCAGACATAAATTTACCCAGCTTTAGCGGTACATACGAAAAATGGCCCGGCTTTAGTGACACCGTGGGATATATTAGAGAAATATTATAACGACCCCGCGGCTGTAATCAATAATCATGTAAAAGCATTTTTTGATTTATCGTATTGTCCAAACACTTCACCAAATACTTTAGGCGATCTTTCAAATCAAGCCACAAAACATTATCGAGCATTAGAAGCTTTGAAGAAACCATTTTTGGAAACATTTCCCATTTTTTCAATAACTTCAAAACTTGATCCACAAACGCGTCTTAAATGGAAAGAGCATATTCATGGCAATAACTCTCCAATAATGAAATTATTACTTGAATTTTTACACTGCTGCGAAAAATTGCTAGACACTAATAAATCTTATTCGCGAAACGAAAAATTCGAGAAAAACGTATCACGCCGCAACGGCAAACAATATCGAGACAATAATAAACACATGCATCAAGCACAGGCTAATCGGGCCAAGTCGTATGCAACGCAATATCAAGCGATTTGCAACAACTGTAAAGGTTCACATTTCACGCAAAATTGTGAAAAACTCTTAACCGCTAACCTACAAGAACGTATAGAAATCGTGATAAATATAAAGCTTTGTTTTAATTGCCTTAGGACTAATCATATCGTTAAAAACTGCAAAGCGACGGCATGTAAAACGTGTAATAAAAAGCACCACGCTCTTTCACATCGCGATAGTGATGCTGCACAAACCATTTTAAACGCAAATTTTACATGCTTACACAATTCTGTATCTTCCCAAGTAATATTATCAACAGCGATTATCCACGTCTTAGATCGAAAGAGTTACCCTCACGTATGCAGGGCCCTTCTTGATCATGGTTCACAAGTTCATTTCTTAACCGAAAGAATGGCTACAAAATTAGGTCTTAGTTTAAACGAAATCGAAATCCCACTCTGTGGCGTAAATCAAATGAGTTCAAGTATCAGCAAAATAAAACGTACCACGATCCAATCCCATCTAAATACTTTTTCCAAAGATCTAACTTTCCTTATTACTCCAGAAATCAATCCCTTTGCACCAAGTGAGCCGTTAAATCGATCTGAACTCAGAATTCCAACGGTCAAAGAACTTTAGCTGACAAAGGCGCGATTTTGCAAAAAACTAAATTGGGCTGGATATTGGGCGAAAAAACATCTCAGTCTAGATTACCAAATGCAGGTAGGTGCAATCTATCCTTGAATCTTTTGAACCGTAATATAGAAAGATTTTGGGAATGAGAACACTGTCCTCAAGCGAGGCGATTATCAAGGGAAGAAATCGCTTGCGAAGAACATTTTAAAAAACACACTTTTCGTGACAAAAATACCGGGAAATATTGCTTTAAAGTTCCATTTAAGTAAAATGAAGTTTTGTGGTTCGATTCCCAATGGAGTGAAGATGGAACTGTACTTGCGTCATTTTTAGCTACAAGAACTCTTGTACAGCTGGCAAGCGATGAAGACAATTCATATCCACATGCATCTATAGCTTTAAAGGAAGATTTTTACAGGGATGATCTCGTATCGGGCGCGGAAACTCGCGAGCAATGGACTTCCAATGATCCGTCTCTTAACAAATCTTTATCAAAAACTTGTAACGATTCATTTCTATGTTTGAATTTTGGAGAGAAAACTAAAACTCTGGGCATTTATTGCGACCCACAGCCAGATTTGCTGCTTATACCGTGAATCAGTCAAATGTAGAAAATGCCGTGACTAAAAAATCAGTTCTCTCACAAATAGCTCAACTTTTTGACCCACTCGGATTATTAGATCCTGTTACCGTAAAAGCGAAAATAATTATGCAATCTTTGTGAAAATTGAAACTAGATTGGGATGCAAGCGTTTCATCTCCAATAAAAGAAGACTGGATCGAATTTCTGGATCAATTAATTTTTCTAGAAAAATTCACTACCCAAAGAAAAATAATTGGCAATGATTACGTTAACTTAGAAATACACGGTTTTTGCGATGCTAGCAAAAAAGCATACGGGGCTTGCCTTTATATCACATCTATCGACGATAATAGTGTAATCACTTCTCAATTAATCTGATCGAAGTCAAGGGTCGCTCCTTTAGATGTCGAAGACATATGTCGTTTAGAACTATGCTCTGCCCTTTGAGTAGTGAATTTATTTTCAATAGTTCATCAAGCTTTACGTCGATTAATTATACAAAAAAAGATTTTTTGGTCTGATTCAATGATTCCATTAAATTGGATCAAAAGGGCATCTCACACTTTTGCAACCTTTGAAGCAAAACGTGTCACCAAAATTAAATCTTTAGCGATCCCTCAGGAGTGGCGACACGTAGTTATCGTATATAATTCCGTTAACGAATCATGGTGATAACTAAGCGCATAATTTATCATTTATTATAATTTATGATTGAAAAAACATCTGGCCTAAAACGCGTCCATATCCACTTTCTTAGGATAAATTTTATTACTTAAGCTTCTTACTCTCGACTACCTAAATTACGAATTTGAGGATTTCCTTTAAATCTCTTCAAATCTCAATATTTATGCTTTTATCACTTGTAAGCGTTAAGTCTTTCAACCTATTGACCATTTAGGGTTAATTTTGTATACCTAGGCGTTAATGGAATTCGCCGTGCAGAAAAGCGACCGTTCCAGGAAAAACCTTGTCGCACTTTCCCGCCTTACATTGTGCATCATCGGAACTTGTAACGTCTTCGGGCGCTGAATTTTACCCCAACCTTCAACTTTTGTGATTCTTCTCCGATTCTCGAAATCGGCAACGGACCGTGAGTCAGTCGAGTTTTAACACCACAATCGAATTCTTAACTAGCTATTTGCAGCTTCTCCTGTAGTTCTCTCGGCTAAAATAAATTCTTGTTTCACCTTGTGTTCTGTATCAATTTCGTTAAAGTTTAAATTATATTATCATAACTTGTCAAATTGATTTATTTTTTAAACTACCCTCCTCATCATTAAATCTCTTGAATCTTAATGCGCAATGCTCTATGGTACGGCTCTTCGGATAAAGAAAATTCCGGGCAAGCAGCACGAACATAATACAACTCAACAATAAATGAATTTTCATTAACAAAAAAAATAAATTTTCAAGTAAAATTAATAATTTCGTTCCGAAAAAAAAGAATAGAATACTGGCCTTATACATAAATTTTCAACTAGATTAAATTTCTATCGAAAAAGTCGGATTTTTAATCAAATACATATATTTTAACGAAATAGTTTAATATTCAACAACAAAAAAGTGAGTTTTAAACCAAAATGTGTGATTCTCTTCCGAAAAAAACAACAAATTTTCAACAAAATACTGGCCTCATACATAAATTTTCAACCGAAAAGATAAGTTTTCAAAAAAGAAGATGAATTTTCTATCAAAAAAGTAGGATTTTGAATAAAATACATATATTTTCAACCAAATGATTTAATTTTTATCCAAAAACATCAATTTTCTACAAAAGAAGACGAATTTTTAACAACAACAAAATTAGTTTTCAACAAAAATGAATAATTTCCTTCCGAAAAAAGCAACAAATTTTCAACAAAATACTGGCCTTATACATGAATTTTCAACCAGCAAGATTAATTAATTTTTTTGAATAAAATACATATATTTTCAAACAAATGGTTTAATTTTCATCCAAAAACATCAATTTTCTACCAAAAAGGCGAATTTTCAACAAAATACTTGAATTCTCAACCAAATATTTGAATTTTTAACAACAAAAAATTGAGTTTTCAACAAAAATGAATAATTTTCTTCTGGAAACAACCACAAATTTTCAACAAAATACTGGCCTCATACATGAATTTTCGACCAGAAAGATAAAGTTTCAACAAATGAACAAGAAAAAGTCGAATTTTCAATAAAATACATACATTTTCTACTAAAAAGGTCAATCTTCTACCAAAGACGACGAATTTTCAACACCAAAAAAATTAGTTTTCTACCAAAATGAATAACGTCGTTCCGAAAATTTTTTTTTACCAAAACACTGGCCTCATACATGAGTTTTCAACCAAAAAGATGTTTTCAAAAACAGAAGATTAATTTTTTATCGAAAAAGTAGACATTTTAAATTAAATACATAAATTTTCAACCAAAAATATGACTTTTCTACCAAAAAAGAGGAATTTGCAACAAAATTCATGAATTTTTACCAAAAAAATGAATTTTCAAGCAAAATGAATACTTTCCTTCCGAACAAAAATAAACAATTCTTCAACAAAATAAAGGCCTTATACATGGGGTTGGTAACTCTCTTTTTATTGTAAATTCAAAGATGTAGGCCACAAAAGCTTACAAAAATAAATAGGCAGTCGCGGACAATTGAAACCTGAATGGCACCTGGGTGAGGTGTCTAGAACGGTGACTCTGGGATACCAGGCAACCTCTCAGAGTACGTAGCCTTATCCTTGCATGTGGGGCTCTACAAGGATAGACGAACCACTGTCCCTAGCTTCTCGTGAGAACAGAGAACAACAATGACAACACCAAACATAGCTGTAGAAAGTGCGGTTCAAACAACAGAACGCGCAGGGCTCCCGACAATGGGTCGGCCAACAATGCCGACCAATCTAGAGCTGGGGGAACCAATGAAAATGGATTCAATGCGATGGATCGGCGGGTTCTCACGACCTTTGGGTGGACGGAGCGACTGAGTCACGACTTGCTAGAGTGCTACGATGCGAGTGTGGACCTGAACGGGGTTCCATGGCACAGCTGCATGCTCTGTGGTGCGAGAAACACCCGGAACTATCGCACTTTTCGCAGCAACGTCTGCGAAACCATGCTGAACTACTCCGAAAAAGGGGCTATATAAGTGGAACGCCTACTCTACCACAGCTAGAACAAGCCGGAAACAGAGAAAGAGAGGCGACACTAAGACCAACCGCGGGCAGGCATCCAATTGAGGAAGAACGATGTTTTACGACCCGGAGAAACATCAACACCAAGGTTTCTCTCAAGCCTAAAGATCTGGCTGAAATGGTCGACGAGCTTCGTAGACATTTTTCCGGAGAATGTGACCTCTGGGCTATCAATTATTGTGTGTATAATGCAGCGAGAGCTTTGGCCGATGCGAACCGTAAAACAAAACCAACGGTTGATCATAAGACCAAAAGACGAATGCATCAACTTGCCATTAAGATAGGCTGGCCAATACAGAACGTGTCCCGCATTTAGTGTGTGATTGACTACATCACACCTGGCATGAATTTTACCGCCAAGGTTCGAAAGTTCGCGCGCGAACTCCGGACCCGTTATCACACACTTAACAAGTCAAAGCTGCTGACCACCAGGCAGCATATTGTGGAGAAAATACGGATACTATCTGACGCTAAAAGAAGTCTAGAGCGGAGGGAGAGGTGGGTCAGAGAAAATCAACAGTTTCTCTATGACCCCTCTCGACTCTTCCAAGACCCTCCAGTTACTGTCGAACACCCACCCAAACCAGAGGAGGTCGAAGTATTTTGGAGAGAAGTCTACGAAGTGCAGCATAGACTGGACGAAGACTCAGAAAAAAAGCTTCAAGGAGTTATGTGTTGCCCTCATAAAGCCTGATAAAAAATGCCCACCCATCACTATCGAGAAGGTGAAAAAAGTATTGAAAGGGATGAAGAACTATCTCACACCGGGACCAGATTGTATCAAAACCTTCTGGTGGAAGAAGTTTTCTTCAACATATCAATTTGGCTCGTATTTTCACCTCATATTTGAAGTCGGAAGAGCCGATTCCGGAGTGGTTGGTGGAAGGGCGCACAATACTCCTGCTGAAAATAGGCAACTTAGCTGACCCGAAGAATTACAGGCCAATAACTTGTCTGCACACACTTTATAATATATTCACAGCTATCTTAAATAATAGGATTGTTCGGGCAATTGAACCTGTGTCACAAGAAATGTATGAACAACGAGGCTCAAAGAAAGGCGTAGCCGGATGTCGGGAGAACCTGCTCATCGATAGATGTGTCTGCAAAGATGCAAAATTCTACCAGCGTGACCTATCGATGGCCTGGATTGATTATCGGACAGCTTTCGATTCTACATCCCATAGACTTATCATCTGTCTTTTGGAAATCTTAAAGG
>NC_046666.1:106336699-106341223 GCF_010883055.1 Belonocnema kinseyi | reverse complement strand
CACTATCTCTAGCACTTCGCCATTCCGACGGGTACTTGTGCAGCAAACCTGCAGATCGAAAGTACAAGGTCACTCATGTATTTTACATGGACGATCTTAAGAGCTATGCTAAAAACAAAGAGCGACTACATTTAGCTCTAGGGATTGTCGAACGATATACTAAGGAAATTGGAATGGAATTTGGGTTAGACAAATGCGCCAAGGTTTATTTGAAGCGAGGAGAACTTAGTGGCATCCCTGAAGATCCTGAGCTCGTTAATAGAAGCGCTATACGTCATCTTTGCGCAGGAGAGACTTATACATACCTGGGCGTGCCACAGAGCCGCATTCAGGATGTGACATCTATAAAGGATACTCTCCGAATCAGATATAAACGTCTCATCCGACAGATTTGGTCTTCCGAACTGTCGGCGAGGAAAAAAGTATCTGGAACGAACATGCTTGCCGTCCCGGTAGTACTCTATTAATTTGGAGTAGTTTCATGGACGAAGAACGAGCTCAGATCCCTTGATATCGGGACAAGAAAGGTTATGCACATGAACAAAAGCATGCATCTTAAGTCTTCCGTTCCGCGACTGTACATCTCACGCCGTCAAGGGGGTCGGGGAATATTGAGTCTTGAATGTCTTCACAACAGGATTACTCTGGGTACAGCACAAAGAGTTGCAAATGGAAGAGGCCCTTTTCTTAAAATGGTTAGGAATCAGGAAGAAGTGGGCAAAGGAGTGTTTCTGTACAAAGCAGCGGAGAAGGCTGCTGAAACACTCGGACTTGACTTCAGTATTAGGGGTGAGCAAAATGCATCAAATCTTATCTATCTCGAGTACTCACTACTGAAAGCCCGGATTAAGAAAGCAGAAGAGAAAAACTTTCGTGAACAGCTCCTCGATAAGAGGATGCACGGTACCTTCCACAGAAATGTGAAGGATCAGTCAATGTCTTGTGAGCTAACGGTTGCCGTCCTTAAATCGCCCGGATTGAAGTCTGGTACGGAGGGTTTCATTTTTTCATGCCAAGAAGGTGTCATTTCCACCTTAACTTACCGTCGCCACATTTTGAGCCAAGACTTTCCTGATGGTAGGTGCAGAGCGTGCCATGCACACCCCGAGCATTTAGCTCACATACTATCTAGTTGTCTAACTCACGCGGGAACGACCTACATTCAAAGGCACAATGCGGCACTAAGAGTTTTTTATTACCATCTCTGTCACTCTTACGGCATTAACCTTAATAACGCTACTCTAAATGCTCCTAGGGAAATCGAGTCAATTGTCGAGAATGGGAAGTGCCGCATATACTGGAAATTTATATTCTCGACAATTGTTTCTGTTGCTCACTCGAGGCTTGCCATGGTTTTTCTTGACTTCCAGAAGCGAACCATGTTTGTTATCGAATTTTCGGCATCAGCTGACAAACACATCATAACCAAGAAGAATGAAAATGAAGAGAGGTATCGAGCACTTGTAAGTGAGTTGCAACGATTGTACCTGGAATATTCTGTTAAACTAATCGTCCTTATCATCGGCGCTCTTGGAGGTGCCAAGCTTTCACTCCCTAATGGCCTGCAAAGCATCTCTGCGTATCAAGCATATGCTAAAACACTTGCGGGAAAAATGCAGAAGGCGGTCGTCCTTGGATCGCTCCGTGATCTTAGAGTGCACGAGGCTTTTGCTGGATCGTCGTATTGATTCCTTTACAGACTGTAACCACCTATCTCACGGTCGTGAGACTTTTTTGTGGCTGACATTTTACCGCGATTTCGCTGGGAGCGGGTGCAATTTTCCAGATTAGCACCCGCTCCCGGAGAAATCCTGCGGTTGTCCTTATGACCAATTTTTAATTATATATATATATATTGATTTATTGAAATAAATTATAAAATAAATTACTTATCTGTACACGTAGTGGAAAACTAAAAAATTAAACTCTTTTATTGGTGAAAATTTTGGCTATCTATTGAAAAACGCGGAAAATTTTTATCAAAATAACGTCCTTAGACAGTGTATTTTTAAAAAGTTTCAATGGTTTCGAAAGGACTTTAAACAAGATGAATTTAACGACTGTCGAATATAACGTTGTTGTAAATCGACCCTCACGGTCCCTTGTGAAAAAGGTACGCATGTGTACCGAAACGTTAGGAAGTTCGAAAGGAGTTTTTTTCTATTAAACAAATATCTGAGTTTCGAAGAACATGTTTTTATTGACTCATTTATTTTTCGATTTACGATTGGACCGTAAGACATAAATAATTTGGTGTCTACGAAATAATAAATATCAACGGTCGAAAAAAGGATTGATTTGTTTCATCAAATCATTTTACAATTAACAAGTCAACAACGTTTTGGACAACATGGATTATTTATCTTACATCCTTGCGAGGTATGGCGCCGTCACAAGGCAACAAATGGGAGAGTAGTTACACACCAATAGAAAATTAGTTATTCTTAAGGAACAGCGTATTTTCTTAATAAGGTGTAGAAATAATGCCTTATTTCCAACACATATTCAACAAAATTTAAGTAAATATAATGTAACTAATTTAAATTATAATTTAATCTCAAAATTTCAAAAAACTAAATTCAATTACCACACAAAATGTCTACGTTTATAAATTAAAAACATTGTGAAAAATATTCAAATATTAGGTCAGTTTTCAAATTACTTACAATATCGTTTCTCAAGAGTTATATCTGATGGCTCTTTAAAAAAGTTTTTTGATTCACAAGATTTAAGTCTTCGTAATCTAAAATACTCAAAACGTGATGAGTGTATAAAAAAATTTGAGTTATTAAAAAACAGGTCTTTCGTTTCTAATAAAGAGATTACTAATTTCAGATTAAACAAATGTTTCAAGAATTTATCAACAGTTGAAATCCCTGATGATGTTGCTGAAGTGTTAGCATTAGGAAACAATTTTGGAGTTCCTTTGAATGTTAATAGAATTCCTATCAATAGTTTAGTTGCTATTATTGAAAATTCTATCAAAAATATTAAAGAAGAAGATTTAATATTCGAAAAACTGTTACTCAAATAGTTTCAAATCACAGTAATAATAATAAATTTAAAAATTTAGAAAAATCTGTTCAATTAGTTGAAAATTTCCAAAAAAATCATAAAGATTTAATTTTTGTGAAGGCTGATAAAAGTAACTTAACGGTTGCAGCAAATACAGACGATTATAACATTACAGTTGAAAACATCCTTAAGAATGATATTTGATACAAGAATATTAAAACTAGTATGGTTCCAACTATTGAAAATAAATGTAATGACATAGCTACTAGATGGGAAAATAAAAGATTAATTAACGACCAATGTGCATACCATTTAAAAACTCACAATAGTGTTATCGCAAAAGCTTATGCTCTCCCTAAAGTTCACAAACCCAATTTAAGTTGGAGACTAATTGTTTCTACTGTTGGCTCCCCAGCTTATAAATTATCAAAGTATATTTCAAATATTTTAAAACCAGTTTCTATAGACACTGATTCATTTGTAAAAAAACAGTTGGGAACTTAAAGATTGTTTAAAAAATATAGATGTACCAAAAACCCATTCGATAGTTTCTTTAGATGTTGTGTCCATGTTTGACAGCATCCCACTAGATCTCGCTTTAGATTGCATTGAAGAAAACTTAATTTAAATCATAACTTGACAAAAATAACTAAAAATGAATTTCTAATAGCCACAAGAACAGTTTTCAAGGGTACCGTTTTCTCCTTTAATAATAAATTTTATAAACAAATTTCGGGTTGTCTCATGGGTTCACCATTATCTCCTGTAGTTTCTGATTTAGTTTTACAAGATGTTGAAAAAATAGCTTTACAATTGTTAGATTTCACACCTATTTTGTACAAGCGATATGTCGAAGACATTTTAGCCATTATTCCCACAGATACAATTCAAGTTTTCTTAAATGCATTTAATAGTATTGAAGATTGTATAAATTTCACTCATGAATGTGAGATTAATAATTTTATTGACTATCTTGATTTAAAAATTATAAAAACTCTAAATGATGATTTATTAACCAATTGGTATAAAAAACCTTCTTGGCCTAGTAGATACTTAAACTATAATTCACATAATTTATTTGGGCATAAAATTGGTTTAATTAAGGATTTAGTAGATAGATGTGTAAAATTATCTGACATTCAATTTAGAAAAGAAAATTTAAATCTATTAAAAATAACTTTAGTACAGAATAACTATCCTCTTGAGTTTGTAAATGACATCATTAAAGAACGCATTCATGAGATTTACAATAACAGTGATAAAACTAACAAGAAAAGAAATTGGAGTGATACTTACAATAGATTTAATTTAAATGATACTTTGCCTTACATTCAGGGCCTATCAGGAAGATTAAAAAATTAATTTTAAAAATTTAATATCAATGTTTATTTTAAAAACACTAATACCTTAGATAATTATTTGTCAAGAAGAAAGGACGTCGATTCCATTAAAAATTTATCTGGTGTTATTTATTTAATTAAATGTAAATGTTGTAATAAAGCTTATATA
>NC_046666.1:106334241-106336599 GCF_010883055.1 Belonocnema kinseyi | reverse complement strand
GGGGGGGGGGGTCGGCTAGAATCCACGTGGACACACATTGCCCTAAATCTGTGGAAAATATACTGAAATGAGACAAGGTATATTCTAGGTACACTCGATATTTTGTATTATGCTCGCGCACAATATAATTCTTATTTTTATTTCTATTATAATTTTTGTCACGTCCTTTTCTTTGAAATTCAAATCATGTTTAAACTCATTTTAGTACTCTTGAAACCCACGGGGGATAATTGTTTAAAATGCTAAGAACTAACAATAATTTTGACTGGCAGCTTCTCGCTGGTGCCAAAGTAGACTGGCAAGCTGTCAAACATGTCTAAAATTCGCGTGAAAAAACGTCATTTTATTACTATTCAAACCCACGTAGAATGATTTTTGCATGCTAAAAACTAACAAAAAGTTTGACTGGCAGCTCCTCAGTGGTGCCAAAGTTGACTGGCAGGCTGTCAAACATGTCAAAAATTCGAGTGAAAAAACGTCAATTTAATACTCTTGAAACCTTTTAGGGATGATTTTTTAGGTGCAAAGAACTAACAAAAATTTTGAATTGTAGATCCTGAGTGGTACCAAACTTGATTGACAGGCTTTCAAACATTTAAAAAAATGACAGGACGACAATTAGAACCTTCATTTCAGTACTCTTAAAACCCATATGGGATGATTGTTTTGGTGCAAACAACTAATAATAAGTTTGACTGCCAGCTCCTGAGTGGTGCTAAAGTTGTCTGGCAGGCAGTCAAACATGCCAAAAATTCTAGAGACCAAACGTCATTTTAGTACTCTTGAAACCCATTGGGAATGATTGTTTGAATACTGAAAACTAACAAAACCATTGACTGGCAGCTTCTCGGTGATGCCAAAGTTGACTGGCAGACTATCAAGCATATACAAAATGACAGGATAAAAATTAGAACAGTTATTTTCGTACTCCTGAAACGCATTGGGGATGATTCTTTAGGTGCTAAAAAGTAATATAATAATTGATTGGCTGTTCCTTAGTCCTGCTTAATTTGACTGGCAGGCTGTCAAAAATGCCGAAAATTCAAGTGAAAAAACGTTATTTTAGTACGCTTTAAACCAATTGAAGATGATTGTTTTGGTGCAAACAACTAACAAAGAATTTGACTGGCAGCTCCTGAGTAGTGCCAAAGTTGACTGACATTTTAATCAGCAACCGAATAAAAGTTTTGTCATTTTCATGAACTAAAATTTTCATCTATAGGATACTTCTCTAAAACTAATATGTATATAAAAAAAAGAATCTATACAAATCTCACTTTTTACGTAAATTCACAGCTCGCAACAATGGGTTTCAAGAGTACTAAAATGACGTTTCTTCACTTGAATGTTCGGCATGTTTGACAGCCTGCTAGTCAAGTTTGGCACCACTCAAAAGCTGCCAATCAAAATTTTTGTTAATTCTTTGCAGCTGAAAAGTACGTCCCCAATGGGTTTCAAGAGTATTAAAATGACGTTTTTTTCACTCGAATTTTAGACATTTTTTACAGCCTGCCAGTCAACTTTGTCACCACTCAGGAGCTGCCACTTACACATCTTGGTAGTTGTTTGCACCTAAACAAGCATCCCTAACGGGTTTCAAGAGTACAAAAATTATGTTTTTTTACTCGAATTTTTGACATGTTGATAGTCTGCCAGTCAACTTTGGCATCACTCAGGAGCTGCCAGTCAAACTTCTTGTTAGTTTCTTGCACCTAAGGAATCATCAATCAATGGGTTTTAGAAGTACTAAAATAAAGGTTCTAATTGTCATCCTGTCATTTTTTTATATGTTTGACAGCCTGCTAGTCAAGTTTGGCACCACTCAAAAGCTGCCAGTCAAAATTTTTGTTAATTCTTTACATCTAAAAAATCGTCCCCAATGAGTTTTCAAGAGTATCAAAATGACGTTTTTTCACTCGGATTTTAGACATTTTTTACAGCCTGCCAGTCAACTTTGGCACCACTCAGGAGCTCCCAGTCAAAATTCTTGGTAGTTATTTGCACCTAAAAAATCATCCCCAACTGGTTTCAAGAGTAGTAAAATATATATTTATGATCGTATTCTTATTTCAAATTCGCAAAGGATATTTTAAAGTCTTCAGACCATTTAAACGAGCTTCCTGGACCTTTGAAAATACCTACTCGTACCTGAGTGCCTGCGGAGAATTTCTCTGAAATTCTTTGACCTAAAGAATTTTTAGTATATACTCAAAGATTCTTTTCGGTAGGGAATATCTATATTTTCATAAAATATGTCCAGATTAATCTGTCTTTTTGTTTCGTCGTGGAAGCTTCGATACCATCACAGCGGTCCTCAGCCTCCCCTCTCTTTCGTGGGTTTCTCTGGTTAGCCTGCTT
>NC_046666.1:106331759-106334141 GCF_010883055.1 Belonocnema kinseyi | reverse complement strand
AAAAAAATCACAAGGTGCCATATCTGGTGAGCGGGCTGGCCAGGGAAGGTCACCTCTCAAGGAGATGAGGCGCTCGTGGAAGTGTTCCCTTAACAGTTCCATCGAACACCGTACCGTGTGCGCTGTCGCCCCGTCCTGCTGGAACCATACATCCCCCAAGTCCATTTCTTCAAGTTTTGGAAGGAAAAATTCTCTGATCATTTCCGTGTAGCGTTTAGAATTAACTGTAACGGTACGGTTGTTTTCTTCAAAAAAGTAAGGGCCAATTATCCCCACTTTCGAAAAAGCACACCAAACTGTAACACGTTCGCAATGCAGAGGCTTCTCATGAAGTTCTCGTGGGTTGTCTTCACTCCAATAGCGCATGTTTTGCTTATTCACGCATCCCGAAATGTGAAAATGGGCCTCGTCGCTAAAGAACACGAGTGCGTCAGGAGGCAGGTTCTCCAGAAGCGATTCACAAGCTGTTTGGCGAGCGTTAAAATCACGTTCAGTGAGCTGTTGCACTACTGCTAATTTATATGGATGAAAGTGAAGTTCTTCGTGAAGGATTCGTCTCACAGTGCGGTCCGAAATACCCCGGGCAGCTGCATGTTTGCGAGCAGAACGTCTGGGCGAACGCAAAAATGACTGCCTCACCGCCTCAATGTTTTCAGGTGTTCTGGCGCTCTTTGCGGGTTCCTCGTGTTTTTTTCCACATTACCACTTACCCTAAATGTGTTCACCCATGAAACAATCGACTGCCGACCAGGAAGTTGAGCTCCAGGTTGAAGATTGAACCGGGTCCGGAAGGCACGTTGAGTTTTAATAATGGAGCGGCCATTTGAGAAGTAGGCCTCCACGGCGAACGCTCGTTCCTCCTTCGACCAACGAATGGCAGTCATTAACCCAACGAGAAACGAAACTTTGGGATGTCCCCTATCCAATGATCCCCACCCCATCTTTCTCCCACCATCTCAAGGCGCTTGGCGCCAAATTAAAATCAGCAAGTAACCGTGCCGCACCCTGTAAAAAATAATGTTTGGTCTGGCCCAGGTACAATTGTACAGTTAAGATTTTCGATGTTTCAAAGTTATGTACCTTATGGGTTCCTCATAATCTTTCTCTCTGTCACTACTCTGAAAATATCCTTCTCTTGTCTATAACAATTGTTATTAAATAAATCCTAGATGTACATAATCTGCTCCTTTCATTCGTATTCCTTGAATTAGATGCAGAGAAAACTGCTATCTCTCCTATGTTTGATCCTAATACTAAGAATTTATTAATTACGGCCTTATAAAAACAATTAACTGCAAAATACGACATGCCAAAGATTAGGTTGCAGTTAATTGTTTATAAAGCTGTTATTAACAAATTCTTAGAATTAAGATAAAAATAGGAGAGATAACGAATACAAAATCAGATTCGGTAAATGTAGGATTTTGTTGACAATCATTGTTATTAACAAAAGAACGATAATTTGAAAGTGGTGACAGACATTATTTGACAGTTAATTTTTTATAAGGCCACAGTTGAAAAGTAATTTGTAAAAAAATCTATGAGAGACAAAATTTTTGTTTAATATCTCATTTTAAAAACACGTTTAAATACGAAAGCTGTATGAAATATCCCTATGTGTTTATAAAAACCGTTATTAACCAAAAAACAATTGAAATTTTTGTAAAACAACAAAAGGATTTGTGATCAATGTAATTTACCCGAGATTTCCCTACAAATGATATAGCAACCAGCGTGTACAATGTAAACGAAGTGTTTTGTTAAGAAGTTCAAAAAATGCTCACGTAATTGTTAAGAAAGAAGTGGAGCAAGTGACCTGAAAAATGATTGAAATTTTTATCGAAAAGTTTGGGTCCAATAGTTTCTGAGATATGTAGCCAAAATATTTCAATTGCAGTGCAAATTCAATTTTTCATAACGCTCTAACGTGAGCATAAAAGTCTTCTTTCTCCATGAACTTTCGAAAATAATTTCTGAACATTTCTATTACAAAAATTAGTGTATTTATCTAAACAAGTTTTTGCACCAGATTTAAAAAAAGTAACCTTGATATTAATAATCAGGGGACTTTTACTGCGTCGCAACTTTAGTGCACACAGAAGTGGTAATGTCTGCTGGATTATTAGTTGATCCTGTGAATAATTAATTAATTACTTAATAGAAATTAATCATTTGTTATTGTAATAGGGTTCCTGTTGTTAATAAATTACTTATTTTTACAGTGTCGTTGTTTTCATTTCCTTTTCCATTCAATAAATTCTTCACCCCAGTGAAGCATAAGCAAAGGCATAGGTTTTGCATAGGCAAAATTAGTTAGAAATTAGTTTCAATGATATTATTCGTAATGAAAATCTGTTTTAAATTATTTTTCAACTCCACAAA
>NC_046666.1:106321180-106331659 GCF_010883055.1 Belonocnema kinseyi | reverse complement strand
AGCCGGTTAGTTCAGTGCATTGAAAATAAGGGTCACCATCTTGCCGATGTTATCTTCAAAACGTAGTGAAAAAAAACTTTGAGACCTGTACTGTGTGTTAATCAAAATTATAAATCAATAACCCAAATATATTTTTCTTATTTCACGTTCCAAATCAGCAAGTGACCATGCCGCACCCTGTAATTAATTGTTTATAAAGCCATAGTTTACAAATCATTTGAATTAAATGAAAATCTATACGAGTCGAACTGTTTGTTTCATATCTAATCTTAAAAACACGTTCAAAAAGTAAAGCAATATAAAATATCCGTGATTTTTTAGAAAAATTGTTACTAACAAAAACGCAATTAAGATTTGTGCTGGATTTTTGTACACAAGTTATAGCACCGACCTTCTACAATGTGCACAAAGTCTTTTATGAAGAATAAAAAAACATGTATACGCAGTTGTTAAAAAAGGACCATTTTTAACACTTATGTATTAACAACAGTTGTAGCTCCACCGAAAAACTTGAAAAAAGGTCGTTGCATGCAAAATTTTTTAAGACATACAAGTTTTGTTTCTCTATGAACTTTCCGAAAATAATTGTACAAAGATTTTATCCTTGATATTCGTAATCAGGGAACTTTTGCATATTTTTCAAGCTACAGTTACTGCGTCGCACTTTCAGTGCAAACAGAAGTCTTACTGGACACTTGATTATAAATAAAATAATATTTAAATATAAAGAAATAAATGCAGAAAGTATAGCTTTTATTTAATTTTCTATACTCCTACGGAAGAATAATAAAATAAAGAAGATATCCTTTAGTGTTACATAAAACAATCGCCATTTTTATTAAAATACAGCAGTCTCGCATTCATTTTTTATATTTCTGTGAAAGAACTTTTTAAAATAAATATATCTTTTCATTTTAACATAAAATGTTTTATATTGTTTATTAAAATACATTGAAAGTTCCATAATTTCAACCGTCGCACAGTGGGAGGAATAGGGATTTTACTGTTCATAATCCACTATAGCCTACAATTCTTGACCGATTTTCATGTTTTTATTTTTGAAGGTGCTCAGAATTAAATTCTGGAGAACATAATTTGGCCCGATTTTCCAACTTGACTTTGTGGAATTTATTTTTTAAACAAATACAACGTGAAAATTGGATATTTTAGGAATATTATTTTTTTTCTCCGAAGAAAGGACTGAAGATAAGTCGCTATTTATCAGAATTATTGCAGATATACTTAAGGAATATGAAAATTAGGTTTAAGATTTAGTTTAATTGTTATAAACAATTTATATAAAAAATTATTTTCATATGGTGCTCAACCACAATAAAAACGATTTATCTTGATTAGAAATGCCTAAATATCTCGTAGAAGTACCCAGTGGGCACAAAATTTGCGACGTCTTAACGACATCGGTACGACATATTTACGACAACTTTACGACATCCTATGTTCATGTCATTAAGGTGTCTTTACGATATCGTAAATAAGTCGTATGATCTGACGATGTCTTTACGATATCGCAAAAATACCGAAACGACATAGACATAGGATGTCGTAAAGATGTCGTAAAGACGTCGCCAGATTTTGTGCCCACTGGGTAGTATTAAGGATGAAAATAACCAATAACCAATAACCAATAACCATAGCAATATAATCAACAAATTAAAAAATTTTGCTTTTTCCATCGGGAAACAATATTTTTTCTGCTCTCTCGTTACTATTGTTATTATTAATAATATTTTAAATAAACAGTCATTTGTAGCAAGTTTACGTCTGAATAAACGGTATTTTCGTAATAATTATTTTAATGCATCTCGATGGTAGTGCCTAAATAATGAACTTTCTCAGTAATTCTGAATCGAAATTATTATTTAATATAATTTTAATTCAGAATTACTTAGAAAGTTACTCATTAATTAGGCACTACTATCGAGATGCATTACAATAATCATTACGAAAAACCCGCTTGTTCAGACGCAAACATCCTACAGATGACTGTTTATTAAAAATATTATTAATAATAACAACTTTAACGAGTTATTGCCACACTTTCTTACTGAATTATAACCAATGAGAAAGCAGCAACATAATATTTATAATAATAATAATTGTTAAATTATTGTTATTTTTCATCTTTAATACTACTTCTAGGAGATATTTAGGAATTTTTAATCAAGATAAAGGTTTTCGTTGTGGCTGAGCACCGGATGAAAATAATTTTTTATAGAAATTATTTATACCAATTGATGTAAATCTTAAGCCTGATATTTATATTTCTTAAATATATCTGTAATAATTCTGGTAGATAGCGACTTCTCTGAGTCTTTTCTTCGGAGAAAACAAATAATATTCGTAAAATGTCCAATTTTAACGTTCTATTTGTTTAAATGATATATTCCACAAAGTTTAATTAAAAAATCGGGCCTAATGACGTTCTTTATAATTTAGTTCTGAGCATTTAAAAAAAAAACAAAAAAAAAACATCAAAATTGCTCAAGAATTGTAGGCTGCAGTGGATTAGAAACAGTAAATTCCCTATTCCTCCCACTGTGCCCCGATAATTCCAATTTTAAACAATTCGAAGTCTTCTCAAAATAAAGATACAGTTTAGTTTTAAAAGAAAATGTTGGAAATTTTTTATTACAATACATAATTTTGTGCCATTTGGTATATTTCTACAACAGTCTTAAACAAAAACTGAAGATATCGTTTCACTTTCCGATAAAATATTCCATATTTTGTATTAAGTTACATATTTACTTTGAAGAAATAGTTGCAAACTGAAGCCTCGGCTGATATAACGTTGTATCAATACATATTTTGTATCCATGGAGTTGTATGTATATAAATTTTTGTTTTAACTGTTTCTCTATTCGACAGAAACGCGGCGATCGAAAATTCGAAAACTGAATTGGGAAAGAAATCTCAAAATAGTGAAGGCTATAGCCTTCACTATTTTGACATTTCTTTCGTTTTGAATACAGATAAAATAAAAAAATTAAGAGTTTGGCTTTCTTTCTACGAGGCAGTTTCTTTGCGTAGTCAACTCAGAACGCCTATCCCATAACTCTTTTCTGTCTTGCTTTGCAAATTTACAAGAACTAATAATTATTTAAACAGGTTTAATTGAAAAATTAAGAGTGATTTTTTTAAAGGATAGGCTTCCTTTTTTAACATTATTAACTAAGAATATCATTCCGGCGACTGTTTTTTTTATAATGCTTCGAAAATTTACAAGAATTCTCAATTATTCAAACAGTGTTTATCAACATATTTAGAGCTTGCCTATTTTTTAAGCAAGCGACACCATTTTTTCTACCGATTGAACTCAGAATTTCTTTACGGAATGAACAAAGAATGTATTTCCAATCACTTTTTCCTACAATACTTTGCAAATTTACAATAATGATTTATTATTCAAATAATTTTCATAAATAAATTCAGAAATTGACTATTTTTTATATTTTGAATCATCTAAACATTTTCAATCAATTTTTTTATGAGACAATCTATGCACTATATATTTAATAAAAATTCAAAAACAATAAAAACTTTATAATAGTAAAACTTTTACTTCAATTATTTTCAGTTTTTTTTCTTACTTCCTTTCAGTAATTTAATGATCTCTTTAATTGAATATTTTGCCTCATCAAGATTTCCTGTACTATATTTTCTCTCGCAAAATAGTTTTCTATATATTTCACTATTGCAATGTGTTTTTTTATGTTTTAAACCCCACTGAAACAGAGGTCAATATAATACACGGGTCACTCCCGAATCTGAAGCATCATTTGAGTCCTTTTAGCATAAGTAAATATATAGCCAGAGGACTCAACTTCACTGTGTATGCGCATTTGCAAAATTTTCTTTTATTAAGGTGGAATAAAAATCACTGTATGAATTTCAGTACAATTTAATGACATTACGTCTACATACGAGTTTATTCGAAGTACTCGCATTTGTAAAAAAGATGTAACTAATTTGTATAGAAAAATGCAACTAATTGAATATAAATTCATGTTTTAAAATGTCTTCTTTTTTGTTACAAGATTATTATTGTTGGTGTAAACTTCATATGAATGTTTATATTCAAGCATTTTGTTGAAAATTAAACTATTTTATTACATTGAAAATTTACATTTTTATTAAAGATTCATATTTTCGAGTAGGAAATTTGACTATTTTGTATAAAACCCCTCATCAAGGTTCAAACTATATTCAAAAATATTTAAACAGATTTATAAAATTGTCAACAAAATAATTTGGAAGATTTACAGGATTTTTTTGTTGAAATTTTGGATATTTTATTTAAAAATGTGGTGAAAATCCGATTTCTTTTAAACGATATTTAGAAGTTTAGAAAGAAATTCAAACATAATGGATAATGATTCATAAAAAGGATATTTTTAACCTCAGCAAAGTTTTCATTATGATAGGACTCGTGTGAGAGTCTGATTGCACTATCAACTAAATTTTTAACAATACCCACTTTCACCCCTCTGGGATGCAGTGAATTGTAATTGAGAGTTCTCCCCGAAAAAGTTACCTTTCTAAACCAATTTGTTGTAACATTTCCCTCATTGTTTCTTATTACCGTAACATCGAGAAAATAAATCACCCCGTTGAGTTCCGACTCACAAGTGAATTTAAGTCTCTCATGTTTTGAATTAAAACAGGCTAAAAGTTGTTGAACTTTGTCTCGATAAAGACAAATAAAAATTACCATATCAGCAAAGATCGGTGAGACCACGCTACCAATGGGTGTACCGAATATTTGTTTATAATATCGCCCATTGAAACGAAAGTATACTTGGTTAAATATGAAATCTACAGCCATCAGAAACTCATCCAGTTCGACCTGAGTGTGTGTCTTAATTAGGTCCCATCTTTTAGCAATTGATATCAATACTTTAGTCGTTGGTATGTTTGGGAACATGGCCACCACATCAAAAGAAACAAATACACTGTCTGAAGGAACTTGAAAATCTCAAATCCTACTAATAAATTCCAAGCTATTTTTAATCTAAAATCTCGGTGCATCTATTGATTTTTTTAGAATACACAGTATAAATTCCTCAAGTTTCCTAGTGGGTGTGTTTACTGTTGATATTACAGGACGCAACGGGAAGCCCTCCTTGTGTATTTTTCCTAAACCATAGACTAGTGCCAAATTTGTACTATTTGTATTAACAGTGCCTACATCTGCCTTTTAACCCAAATACTTCTTATCTCGCCACCTCTTAAGTAATAAAAAAGTTGCCTTTTGAGAAGTCCCCAACGGTTCTCTCTCTACCAAAATGAAGCTATTCTTATCGCAAAAAATTGTCTCCATTTTTTCATTATAACCATCTCTATTAATTAGTACCGTTATATTGCCCTTATCTGCCTTTGTTACCAATATCTCTGGATTATTACTAAAAAATTCTCTAGTCAACGTAAGTCCCTTACTCAACTTTTTACTCAACACAGTAGTACTCCCATTCTTCCTGATCAACTCGCCTGACAATATAAGGAACTTTCTCCTAACATTCTGCCTGTCCTCTAGATCATCTATTTTTTCCATACAGTTTTCAAGACACTTCACCGTGCTAATAACTTGATCTGATTTTGTCTCCCCAAACTCATTACTAAAACCATCCCCCAGTCTCAATATATCCAGTACTCCATCAGGAATTACTCTTAAGCCCGATATATTAATTAACCAAGGATCCTTTAATTCTTGATACAAGTGACTGTGTAAATTCAAGTAAAGTTGTTGTAAATTACCTTGTTGACAGATCAAACTTTTGAATCTAGCATTGTTTTTGTTAATTTTAACTAAACTACTTGCATCTACACTTTTGACTCTATTTCCACATTCTTCAATTATACTAACAATTATGCCTACTATCAAAAGTCTCTTTGAATCTTTTATTCAAGTTGGAACAATTCGCACAAATCTGACCAATCAGGCAGTTTAGAATTCCCTTCTGATACTTAAGTGTCATCACGACCAATCTGTCCTCTATTTTCTTGCTGTTAAAGTTAAAATCTATATTTTTCTCTACTTTCAGGATTTTACTGGAAAAAACTCCATGTTCATTGCAGCGAATTCGAAAATCTCTCTGGATTCTATTGTCTCTCAATCTTCTATTGATGTCAAAAAACTTTAAGATTACTTCCACTCCCTGAACCCCATAATTGCGCTCCACAACCCCTAGATCCATTGTCCATAATTTTGTAAGTTATTGTTGAGAGGTACAACAATTAATGCAGAGTTTAGAATTATTAGTATTATAATTATTATCTTTTGTGGTTGATACTAATCCCCGACTGTCACACTCTCATCACTCCACCTCAAGTAACCGACACATGTCCGTCGTCTGATCACTACGAGAATACCAGAACATAACGCATGAGTAAACTCCAGGGATCAAAAAACCGAGTATATAAAAAACTCTCTTAGGGACTCTCATCAGGGATCAGGGTATCGCAGGGGTCAATCAAGGAGACTAGAAGTAATAATGAGAAAATTAATGATGAAATAAATCATAAATATGAAAAAATTATAATGATGAGAAAAAAGCTTTTTTTAAAAAAGAAAAATTACCTTTAAAAAAATTCTTTATATACTAGTGAAAAGATAAAAAGGGGGGAGGGGGACTATATATAAAAAATCATAATGTGAAGCAAGAAAAAACAGGTCAAGATTCAGTCCCTATCCTGATTTCAACCCATCAGACACCTAATTAGTTAAAAAAAAATTTTATTTTCTGAAAAACAACTTTCCTTCCTTACCAAACGCTCTTATGAGAGACCTTATTCAGATTATTTTGTTAGTATTTACCGTTCACAAATCCATCTGCCAATCAAAGAATTGTTTTTACCCCAGAAATTCCCTAAACCCTTTAAATAATTGGAAAAAACTTTTTTCTCCAAATAATTGCAAAAAACAGTCTGAAGAACCAAAGACAATACCGCCGGAAGAAGTGTAGGAGGAGAGGAAGAGGAGGGGAGGGGGGAGGTTTGCAAGAAGGAAATCAGTAAAAAATTAAATCATAAAAATTTCATAAATGAATCATGATAGATGTGAAAAACTGGCAGGGGAGGAAAAATCAGATACCAACTAGTGAAAATTAACTAACAATTTTCCAAAAAAATTTGTTAAGCAAATCTACCGAAAGTCATAATCTTCCTACTCCACTCAATTGGTCGATTAAATCTTGTCCTATCTTATCACATCGTATCATCTTCTCAGTATGTTCTATTTTCTTATGTCCTAAATCGATTGCCTCGATTTAAGGTCATTCTAAAAATTTATTCAAGATAACATTCCAGTTCATAACCACGAAAACTATTCTCACGCTCAGCTTAATAGCGATTTCCAAGAATCAATGCAGGCTTATCTTTAACTTTCTAATTATTCTCGAAATCCATTTTCCTATCAAATCTATGCCCATTCCTCGCATCATAGTATTGTAAACACATCAAGTACATGATATCAGGTCCGCATGTGACCAATCAATCTTAAAGCAGAGTTGATATTTTTAATAAAAATTATAGATTGTGATTATCAATTACATTCCCTCTGTCCCAACAATGAGATCCAATGTATAAATAATGAAAACTTTAAACAAAAAATGCACTTAGTCTCAGTCACACTAAACTAATCCTTCACTATTTCACTAAATATTTAATTTTCATTTTAGTTAATTTTACTCTATCACTGTTTTTATTTATTAACAAAATTCAACAAATACTTAATTAATTGAACAATAAGTTAAAGATTTCCAGAAGAAGGACAACAATGTGCTCAATATTTAAGATAAAAATCATTGAATTGTACTCATCTATTTACGAAGAGGCAAATACAGTGCTGCAGGAAGCAATTCGCCACCACGAAGCACGAAAGACACCTCCTCGAAATTCTCAGAATCCAGCCAAAGAAAATCCCACGTCACTGGTTCACTCTACTCTTTATTTCCATATATATAATTTTCCTTAAACCAATTTTGAAAATTTCACAATATCACTAAAATCTACTTAAATCACATATTAATTCTTATCTACACTGTAAGAAAAACCACAAATTCATCCACTCCATGTCATTTTTTAGTATTTTTTTTTTTAGAAAAGAAAAAGAAAAAAAACTTTTTTGAAAAGAAATTCTTTCATTGCCAAGGTGGTATCGAAACAGGCCAACACCGTCACCAAGCCATCAACCGATTACAAATTCAAGACGAGTTATGATTCAATGTTTACTGCGACACGGCGAAATTTAGACTGAATAAACAAAGACGGTAGAGAAAGTAACTCACCCCACTCCGTCTGACCCCCCTGTTCCCCCGTAGCTACAACCATTACTATTATCACCTCTATTCGCTCCCATCGGCCAAAACTACGAGCCCTTTCCAAAAATGACAATAAATGACAATATCTATATAATTTACCGAAATTAACCAACATATCCCGAATTTGTTACTAAAAACTTATTGACTCGGCACTACAGAAGTGAAACTGGCCACCTATTGCAAGTGCACTGACAATTACTTCCCTGAAAACTTTACAAATCTGCAGGATATCGCTCCGCGATATCGAGGTGCTATACACGCACATTACTAACACTTTTTTAGGGCGAATAGTAGGCAGCACCTCTTAAAAATTTAAAAATTTAATTTAACTGTAGTATACATATATCAACACATGTATACCCCTCACAGCCAGCTAAGGACCAATGGTCGCCGATCACGAGGTCAAAGCCTAGCATCTCATCAAGTTTTACCCACTTGCAGAGACTACCAGGGGCAGATCGCAAAAGGTCAAACATCAATTATGAGCGACCACAGAACGCCATACATGCGCACTGCAAACACTTTGTTATCCGTGAGAGCAAGCAACGCTCTGCAAGGACCAGTCGTAAATAGCCGGCATGTAAAATTGTTCTTTTTCTTTGATAAGGGGTGATATGGGTCCGAGTTTACTAGGCAGGACTGAAGGATAGGAATACTAGGTTGACCAAATTGGAGAGGATTGGATCAATCTCAGTCAGGATCCGATTAAACTTCAGAATAATCTTAGTTTGGAAAATGACCGATCATATACCCATGACATACGGGCGCAGAACGAACCTCCCTCAAACCAGATCAATGTCTCACAATTGTTTTTCCTATCAGCTACCCGCATGGGAGGACGCACGCGCAATAAAATCCAGACCGAGCTAATTTAAGATCACCTTAATTGTAACAAGTCTTCAGAATGTGTAAAGAATGTTACAACTTCACCGGTAATGCTCAATCAATAGGGTTAAATGATAATGCCAGCCGACACCAACCCACATAAATGACTTTTGGGTTGACTCATCGAGACACGTGTTCCATTCGAGAGAGGCGGAAAAGAGACAGGAAAGAGAGCTCCTACAGCCTCCTTCCTCACCGAGCTCCCCCTATTCCTCCCCTCGTCCTCTCTATACTACTTTGTTTTTTTGTCTATGTGTGCATCAGAGCTCCAGGCTCCCTCTGCACCCCCAGGGTGTTTAGGAGATCCCAACCCCATTCATTATCATTAAACTTTCAGGTCCCTATGCACAATCAACCCCTGTCAAACACAAACAATTATCCATTACAAAAAATCTATCATTTAACCCATCCCTTTTTGAGAAATTAACAAACAACAAATGTTATAAAACATGATCTGAAACTATCAATGAAAGACATCTCCACAGCGTCAAGTGCCACACATCACGAGAGATTCCTCACAGTAAGAGTCAAAATTTAAAGTTATCAAAACAAATTATTGCAATAAACCAATTAAGAAAATAAATTCACATTTCGTGAGGCGCTCCGTGTAATTAAGAAAAGGTTGTACGAAATATGGAAAAAACAATCTACTCACAAAGTACTGAAAAATGTCATGACCATTATGAGAGACAAATTGACTGTGTATATAGAAATTAACCAACATAATAACGACAAAGAAGAACATAACTCGCGTTGCGCAAAGCTCTCCGTGCAGGTAGGCTCCAGCTGGACAAATTATACAAAACGAGTGAAAATTCTCACTAACTAACGACTATTACTCCTTAATGTCTAGAATACAAAAATAACTTTAGAAATTAACCCACATAATACCAATAAAGAAGGACATAATTCGCGGAGCGCAAAGCGCTCCGTGCAAGTAGGCTCCAGCTGGCCAGACTTATACAAAACGAGTGAAAATGCCCATTAACTAACGACTATTATTCTTTAATTTCTAGAATACAAAAATAACTGCAGATATTAACCCACGTAATACCAACAAGAAGGACATAATTCGTGGTGCGCAAAGCGCTCCGTGCAAGTAGGCTCCAGCTGGACAAATTATACAAAACGAGTGAAAATTCTCATTAACTAACAACTACGAGGGTGGATTGATAAGTTTCCGGCCTGACCAAGAAAAACAACGTTTTTAAGAATTTTTTTTTTATTTCTCAACATAATCTCCTCCAAGGCTGAT
>NC_046666.1:106317148-106321080 GCF_010883055.1 Belonocnema kinseyi | reverse complement strand
GCTATCTAAGGATGGTACTATAGAACGCCACCTCAAGGTAGGCCTAGTGGCGCCATCTCTTGGTCAGGCCGGAAACTTATCAATCCACCCTCGTATTATTCCTTAATTTCTAGAATACAAAAATAACTTCAGAAATTAACCCACATAATACCAATAAAGAAGGACATAACTCGCAATGCGCAAAGCGCTCCGTGCAAGCAGGCTCCAGCTGGCCAGACTTATAAAAAACGAGTGAAAATTCTCATTAACTAACGACTATTATTCCTTAATTTCTAGAATACAAAAATAACTTCAGAAATTAACCCACATAATACCAATAAAGAAGGACATAATTCGCGGTGCGCAAAGAGCTCCGTGCAAGTAGGCTCCAGCTGGACAAATTATGCAAGACAAGTGGAAATACCCATTAACTAACGACTATTATTCTTTATTTTCTAGAATACAAAAATAACTTCAGAAATTAACCCCCATAATACCAATAAAGAAGGACATAATTCGTGGTGCGCAAAGCGATCCGTGCAAGTAGGCTCCAGCTGGACAAATTGTACAAAACGAGTGAAAATTCTTATTAACTAACGACTATTATTCCTTAATTTCTAGAATGCAGAAATAACTTCAGGAATTAACCCACATAATACCAATAAAGAAGGACATAACTCGCGGTGCGCAAAGCCCTCCGTGCTAGTAGGCTCCAGCCGGACAAATTATGCAAGACAAGTGGAAATACCCATTAACTCCTGACTATTACTTCTTAATTTCCGGAATACAAAAATTACTTACAAAATTAAACCACATAATACCAATAAAGAAGAACATAAATCGCGGTGCGCAAAGCGCTCCGTACGAGTAGGCTCCAGGTGGACAAATTATACAAAACGAGCGAAACTGTACACTTATTCTCGACTATTACTTCTTAATTCGTAGAATATAAAAATTAATTAATAAATTAACCCACATAATATCGACAAAAGAGAACCCACTCGCTGTGCGCGAAGCGCTCCGCACGTCATAGGCCGAACGACTGATAAGTACGCAAATCGAGTAAAAAAGTAACCAACGATCAACCATCCCCCCAGCCAGGCTACTCAGAATTACTAAAGGATAGAAACCAAATCACAGAGCGCGAAGCACTCTGTGCGTTTTCGGCAGATCGACTGACAAGCACGCAAATCGAGTGAAAGATCAACCAACGACCAAACATCACCCCCAGCCCTACAACACAGAATTACTAACAAGGTAGAACCCAATTCACGGAGCGCGAAGCGCTCTGTGCGTTATAGGCAGAACGACTGACAAGTACGAAAATCGAGTGAAAGATCAACCAACGACCAATAATCACCCCCAGCCCTACAACACAGAATTACTAAAGAATAGAACTCAACTCACAGAGCGTGAAGCGCTCCGTGCGTTATAGGCAGAATGACTGACAAGCAACGCAAATCAAGTTAAAATTATACTTACCACTAATCATCAACTAAGAACAATCAAAAGCAGTCACGAAGGAGCAAATAAGCAAGTAAGCAATTAAGGAAAGCAAGCAGTAGAGAGAAAGTAACCTTCTGTAGACATCACTAACAAGTAGTATGAACCGCTGGAAAGGAGAAAGTGTTTTGTCCTGGGCCAACTCACTTAGGACTCATCAGTAAGGCATCGTGAGTCAGCACATGCCTTAGACACGAAACAACCAAACGAAATCAAACATACCTCAACCCACTATAACCAACCTAAAAAGATTGTCTAACAGTCACGAGACGAGGGTGGAGCAAGTAGAGGATAGGAGAGACAAGAGAAATAAACAAAAACTGCATATCGAAGCAAACTTTTAAGAAAGTGCATATATCCAAAATGTAAAATTTTCTGTTTGGCTTCTTTCCCAACCGAGCATACTTGACCGGCCTCTTTTAGAGTTTATACGAAACTGTTACAGAAAACACAAGAGAACGTGAGGGTCGATTTAAAACTACGTCATAATCGACAGTCGTTAACATCATCTTGTTTAAAGTCCTTCCGAAACCATTGAAATTTTTTAAAAATACACTGTCCAAGGACGTTAAATTGATAAAAATGTTCTGGGTTTTCAATACATAGCCAAATTTTTTACCACTAAAACAGCTCAATTTTTGAGTTTTCCACTAAGTGTACAGATAAATCATTTGTTTTATAATTTATTTAAAGAAATCAATATAAATATATCTTTTTTTGTCTGTGTTTATTTTAGGCCTACATATTTGAATTTAAATAAAAAGAGCGTTACCACTCCCCCCCTCCCCAAGTTCAAAATTTGAGCGTTATTTTGAGTTTGTATGTTTAAAATTTCTTTTTGCGTCGTAAAGTTATAATAAATTGATATGAGTTACTTATCTTTAAGTACGTTTCGGGATTTCCTAGTAACTGCATATCGAAGCACACTTTGAAGACAGTGCATGTATACAAAATTTAAAATTTTGTATTTGGCTTTTTCCCAACCGAGCATACATGACCAGCCTCCTTTAGAGTTTTTACGAAACTGTTACAGAAAACACAAGAGAACGTGAGGGTCGATTTACAACTACGTCATAATCGACAGTCGTTAAAATCATCTTGTTTAAAGACCTTTCAAGCCATGGAAACTTTTTAAAAATACACTGTCTAAGGACGTTAATTTTATAAAAATTTTCCACGTTTTTCAATACATAGCCAAACTTTTCACCAATAAAACAGTTCAATTTTCGAGTTTTCAACTAAATGTACAGATAAATAACTTGTTTTATAATTTATTTAAATAAATCAATATAAATATATCTTTTTCTTTGTGTGTGTTTATTTTAGGCCCACCTCTTTGAATTTACAATGAAAAGAGAGTTAGACCCCCCCCCCTGGTTCAAAATATCAGCATTATTTTTAGTTTGTAGGTTCAAAAAATTTCTTTTTTTATCGTAAAATCATAATAAATTGATATGAATTACTTATCTTTAAGTACGTTTCCGGATTTCCTAGTAAATTTATATCGAAGCACACTTTTAAGAAAGTGCATATATTTACAATTTAAAATGTTCAATTTGGCTTTTTTCCCAACCGAGTATACATGACCGGCTTCTTTTAGAACATATACGAAACTGTTACAGAAAACACAAGAGAACGTGAGGGTCGATTTACAACTACGTCATAGTCGGCAGTCCATAAAATCATCTTGTTTAAAGTCCTTTCAAAACCATTGATACATTTTGAAAATACACTGCCTAAGGACCTTAACTTATTAAAAATTTTCCGCGTTTTTCAATACATAGCCAAACTTTTGACCAATAAAACAGTTCAAGTTTTGAGTTTTCAACTAAGTATACAGATAAATAATTTGCTTTATAATTTATTTAAATAAAAAAATATATAAATATCTTTTTTTTTGTGTGTGCTTATTTTAGGTACACATCTTTAAATTTAAAATTAAAAGAGAGTCCCCCCCCCCCCGTATCAAAATATCAGCGTTGTTCTTAGTTTGTAGGTTTAAATTTTTTTTTATCGTAAAATTATAATAAATTTATATGAATTACTTATCTTTAAGTACCTTTCCGGATTTCCTAGTGACTGCGTATCGAAGCACACTTTTAAGAAAGTGCATATAATCAAAATTTAAAATATTCTATTTAGCTTTTTCCCAAACGAGTATACATGATGGGTCTCTTTTAGACTTGATACCAAACTGTTACAGAAAACACAAGAGAAAGTGAGGGTCGATTTACAACTACGTCATATTCGACAGTCGCTAAAATCATCTTGTATAAAGTCCTTTCGAAACCATTGAAACTTTCGAAAAATGCGCTGTCTAAGGACGTTAATTTGATAAAAACTTTCCGCGTTTTTCAATACATAGCCAAACTTTTCAACAATAAAACAGTACAACTTTTGAGTTTTTAACTAATTGTATAGATGAATAATTTATTTGATAATCTATTCAA
>NC_046666.1:106315772-106317048 GCF_010883055.1 Belonocnema kinseyi | reverse complement strand
ATTGAGTCTATTTTTATAAACAAATATCGTAAGATTTCAGTTAATTTATAGACTGAAATTCTAAATATTAATAAAATTTATCAGAGTATTATAAAATAATGTTTTTAATATTAATCATCTCTATATGTATATATGTGTATATGTATGTTTGCTATATGTGTGTGTATATGTATGCATATGTATTTATGTGTACATATACACATTTAAAAAATTTTTTTAATTTCTTATTTCAAATTTAAACTCAATTACGCGCTTCCACATTCAGTGGTTTGTTAATGGAAACTTGCCTATTACATCATCGTTCATCACGTATTCTTCATGTATTTCTGAAACTGTCAATTTCTGTTCGTCCGTCCTAACCTACGCTAATTTGTTTTCTCGTATTATATTCTTTAAAAAAATGTAGTCTAATCGATTGAAGTCTCGAAATTTTTTTTTTGAGACTTCTAAAATTACTAAAATTTTAATTAATTTTTTTTTAAAAACAATTGACTTAAATGTTACTTTTTTGACTGAAATTTGATCTGTTTGACTATTTTAAACCATCATCAACTCAGGTAACAATGTATTTAAATCTACGTAATTATCCATGATATTTGTTCAGGCTAAAAATACTAATCTTTAATATAATTATTTAGATTAAGAATCTTTGAAAAAGGTACGCATGTGCACCGAAACGTGAGGAAGTTCAAAAGGAGTTTTTTTCTATTAAATAAATATCTGAGTTTCGAAGAACATGTTTTTTTTTACTCATATTTATTTTTCAATTTACGAAAGGACCGTAAGACATAAATAATTTGAAATCTACGAAATAATAAATATCAACGGTCGAAGAAAGGATTGATTTCTTTCATCAAATCATTTTACAAGTTTCAGTGGTTTCGTAAGGCCTTTAAACTAGCTGATTTTAACGACTGTCGAATATGACGTAGTCGTAAACCGACCCTTACATTCTCTGGTGTTTTCTGTAAGAGTTTGGTATAAACTCTAAAAGAGGACGGTCATGTATACTCGGTTGGGAAAAAAGCCAAATAGAAAATTTTTAATTTTTAATATACGCACTTTCTTAAAAGTGTACTTCGAGATGCAGTTACTAGGAAATACGGAAACGTACTTAAAGATAAGTAATTCATATCAATTTATTATAATTTTACGATAAAAAAAGAAATTCCAAACCTAAAAACTAAAAAAAAACGCTGATATTTTTTACCGGGGGTGGGCACTCTTTTAATTTTAAATTTAAAGATGTGGACCTAAAATAAGCGCAAACAAAAAA
>NC_046666.1:106312585-106315672 GCF_010883055.1 Belonocnema kinseyi | reverse complement strand
TTACATACGAACTCACAGTGGTAATAATGCACTTTCTGTTTTGCGGCTCCCAAACGGTAGGTATGGTGGGGGTAATTTCCATCCACGATCTGGCAGCTCTGCCTAGATGCCCATATGGGCACCTACGTTCAGAGGAATACATTTGAGACTTGAAAACTCTTTCAAATGATCATTGGGAGCCCAATGAAATTTGAGCTGCAACAAATTTAACACCAGCGTTTTTCTGTGATTTTATGAATATTTTAATGAACCGCATTTGGAAAAATTTTTGGCGAAGTTGTCTAAACCGGGACGACCTGTCGTACTGACCTGTCGTGACCCGTAATGACCTGTCGTGACGACCTGTCTGTAATGTAATATAGTATCTAATCAATTTAATTTTTCAACAAAAATGAGTAAGTATAGATTAAAATTAAATATTATACATTTATATGAAAAATCAATAAGATTAACATTATCGATTTTTTTGTTGAACTTTTTGGTTAAAAAAATATCTTTTTAATTATAAATTTTATCTTTCTTGAGCAAAAATGCAACTTCATCCAGGTAATGAAGGATTTTTTCAGCCCAAAATTTTAGAATGAAAACGAGGTAAGCCATGATGTAGTGTTCATGTCTGGGATGAAGGCCTATATGTTTGCAGGCAAAAATATTTGTTCAGAACGAATTGCGTAATGTTCAAAGTTGGCGAAATCAAGTTTTTGGTATATGGCGATCAAAGTATTGATTTGCGAAAAAAGTTTAATCGTTAATTGAAGGTGTCACTAAGATCTTCAATTTGGTAGGTCACACAATAAGATTGTTTAATTCTTTCCCTCAAAAAGTAATAAAAACCGGCAAAAATGGCTTTTTTGCAAAATTTAGTTATTTTTGCGAAAAGTGCATGTATATCCATCAATATCTCTGAAAATCTGTGTTTTATAAAGCTGAAAGTATATGCAAAATTTGAGCTCAAAGAAATAAATAGTTTTTAAGAAAAGCTATTTGTTGTTAAAAAAGGTACTGTTGTTTTGTTGGGGTTAACTTTTTTTTGGCTTGTCGCAAAGCCATAAAAGTGAACACATGTTATTCATAAAGAGTTATAGTGTAACATACGATTAGCCGCTAATTATTGATTATTGAGTATTAAGTATGTTAAAAATGGTTGCGAAAGAATAGTGCGTTTTTGTCTCATATGGAATAACTTTTGTAATTTTCATCATAAACAATCGAAATTACACTCAACGGAAACTTACTATTTGCACATGTAAAATTTTCAGAAATATCAGTTTCAAAAATACTGTTGATAATAGCGGTTTATTTACGACCAAATGCGATTGTAGTGTATGGCGGTGGAGTGGGAGAAGCTGCTCCCGCCTGGGCGCGCCTTATAGCCGTTGGCGCTGAAATTGAATTTATGCGTTCAAAATATAACAATTGGACATATTTCATGAAATAATAGGCATATCGAGATGTTTTTTTTTTTTACTTTGAGCCAGATTTTTGCACTGATTACAAATTTTGCATTAAAAACTCAGAAAACGCACGTCTAGTGCTTGAAAAGTAAGTTTACATGGTGATATTTTCTATAATTGAACAATTACTGAAATAAGGATGCATTTTTTGCAACATTATTGAATAAATATCAAAAGGTCAAACTGATACTTACATTATATCGAAAAATTATTTCAGTAATTGTTCCGTTAGTGAAAATATCACAATGTAAACTTACCTTTCAAGATATTTCTGTTCTTTCATGAGATACGTCCTATTGTTACATTTTGAACGCGTGAATTCAATTTCAACGCCATCGGCTATATGGCGCGCCTAGGCGGGAGCGACTGCAAGAATTGTTATATAAAAAAACTTAACTCTCCCCCCAATTAACGCACAGAAAATATTTACATCTTAAAATTATGTGCAAATAGTAAGCGGCTAAGCGTACGTTAAACTATAACTCTTTAGGAATAGAATTAGTTCAATTTGATGGCTTTAGGACAAGCCAAAAAAAGTTAGCCCCAAAAAATTAACAATACCTTTTTTAATAACAAATAGTTTTTCTCAAAAACTACTTATTATTTTGAGCTCAAATTTTGCATATACTTTCAACTTTATAGAACACAGATTTTCAGAGACTTTGATGGATGCGCATGCACTTTTCGCAAAAATAACTAAGTTTTGCAAAACGGTCATTTTTGCCGGTTTTTATTACTTTTTCAGGGAACGAATCAAACAATCTCAATGTGCGATCTACCAAATTAAAGATCTTAGTGACACCTTCAATTAACGATTAAACTTTTTTTCGCAAATTAATGCGTTGATCCCAATCTCTCAAAAACTTGATTTCGCCAACTTTGAAAAATGCGCAATTCGTTCTGAACAAATATTTTTGCCTGCAAACATATAGGCCTTCATCCCAGGCATGAACACTACATCATGGCATACCTCGTTTTCATTCTAAAACTATGTGGTGAAAACCCTATTAACACAGAATATTGCCTCAATATTGCACCCATATTTCTTGCAACATCCGCAATATTGCACGAAATATTGAGGCAATATGGATGCACAATGATTATGGCCGCTTTTTGAAATATTGGGGGAGGGGGGCGATGGATTTGACGATCGTAGTACGCAAAACGATAGTTGGGTGTCGCTACTCGCCAAGGTCTAATAGACTGGTGCGGTTGAAATCTGCAGTACCATCCCCTTTACAGGTGATACGTCAGCGTGCTGCCTCATCGACTGAGCAGAGTGCAGGGATCGTTGATCTGCGAAAATTAATAGATGGCGCTAACTACCATCTTTTGTAACACGCGGAGCCGAATTTGGCGCGGAATTATCCCGAATTTAAAAGTTCAAAAATTTCGCGTTGATTTATTAAAATAGATCCTGTTCGGCTCCGTTGGTTCGTTACCGCAATCAAGGGTTTAGAAACCCAAACCCTTCGATGAAACTCTTCTTTCTGAGAACGGATAATTAGGCAACAAAATGAACCGACAACTGTAGATTTTGTGATATTAGATTAACCAAATGAATTTATTCAGAATAGCGAATTGTACAAATTTGCCAGAGAACCGGACGCGTCCGAGGGCAAGATTGCTTCTC
>NC_046666.1:106308710-106312485 GCF_010883055.1 Belonocnema kinseyi | reverse complement strand
AATTTATATTTCATACTTGAAGTAACATAACCTCAAAATACACGCATATAAAGAGGCCCGCGTAGTATTCAAATCATGAGAATCGCCAGCCCAGCATCGAAATCTGGAAATATTAAAATCCCAATCTCTTCATTTTATGTTAAAGCAGATAGAGATATAAATAGAACCGCCGAAGTTTTTCGACCAGCAATCGTGCACCTTCGAGTTTTCAAATTCAGAAGAGGAGAAATGGGTTGCGCGCGCAACCCAGGCATTTATATCGTCTCCTACCATATTCATACGGACATAGACGTATCATAATTTTGAACCACGTCTCGTTTAAGATCTGCGATCACTGCTAACTTATCCACACTCAGGGAGTCAGAGAGGCAGTGTGAGACTAACGAGGTTGCGAAAGATCTGTTTGGTGGCGCTGAAAGCAACAGACGTAGGTTTCCAGAGTTTGAAGCGTCAACCTTTGACCTGCATTGGCTTCAAATGCACGAAATAAATAATAAACTTCACTGAATACTAAAGAAAACTTAGACAATAATTTAAATATTTAATGGCAGCTAAGCCCATTCAGCAAACTTGAAACAAATGCAATCGATATTTTTTGAGTTTCGCTGATTCATTGAATTTATTCGATTTCTGTAAACTTTTAATCTTCCTACAATAAATGTTTTGATATTGAAATATTTTTCTTATTTATGCACAAATGTTTTTCTTTAATTGTAAGAATATATTTTATGAAAAAGAATGACTGCAATGGGGTAATTCTCTTTCAAGAGGTTATTCGCTATTCTTTTACATATGATTGAATACATTTTGATTCATTATTAATATGAAGAACATTTTTCATTATTTTTACCAATTCCTGACAACATTTTTACAAATTGTAATTTTACAAATTTTCTGTTATTTTCCGCACCCTGGAAATTGAACAATGACTTCTAATTTTACTGTATTAAAACCTGCATAAATGCGATTTATATCAATTTCCCATTTCCAAAATGCAAGTTTACGTTCGAAAAAGAGATTGTTATTACTTTTTGTACTTACACAATCTTGCAGAAATTGTCCACTTTCAAAGAGGGTCCCTTTGTTACTTACCTTAAATATGACAGATTCACGAGCAGAAAATGTATTCTTACAACGTCATGCTATATTGCAATACTGAAAGTGGTAAAGTTAAAAATTCATTTGGATTCTTAACCTCAAAAATGGTGTTTTCCCTATAATACAAGTGATAATTTTACAAAAAATTTTCTCTGTGATTTTACCATCTTTAGTTGTGAATTTTTTTTACTTTTTACAGTGTAAAACTTGTTCAAAAAACTTCTTAGATGTCTAAGGAACATTTTCCTCACTGGAAGTTGTCAAAATTGGAAAATTCCTCACACAACTTTTTCGTTTGTACATATGCACCCAAAATTTTAAAGAAAATATTTTCAAACATTTACTACACGGTCCTGAAATGTGTTTTTATAAACTTAATCAACACTAACAGTCGTAGAACACGTTGAAGAATGTTACATAAAATTAACAAAAAAATCAATTCTCTGCAAAGATCTGGCGAGTTGAATGCAAAAAGGTATTCCATTCTTTTTTGCTGGCAAAATCCATACATTTAAATAAATAAAAAACGAAACAACCTTCGAAGTTGGTTGCCACACAAAAAAAGTGCGCAATAAAATTCGTTACAAGTATTAACTGTCGACACTAAAATTCAAACAATGATCAAAATTTGCTCCGCGGACAATAATTCTCCGTGTGTTCAAGCGCTAAGGTGGTTATTTTATTCGGCCCTTTAATTAATGACAGAGAATGTAAATTTACACTAATACACTGCCCTGCAAAATGTTTGGACTCACTTAGAAAAATCGTTTTTTTTTTTGTTGTATTTATCGCTTTAATTATACCGGAGCTAAAAAAATGTCCCTTTAAAAGGTTGATTGTTTGAGAAATTCTGTTTAAAATAAGCCCAGGGTGAAGCCAATTTGTCTAGTTTTTAAATAGATATTGCAAAAATAGTGTAAATTTCAATGTTTTCTTAAATTTTCAATAACTTCCAGAATAGTCAACGTTTTTCAATGTTGTTGGGCTCATTTTGAAGCTTTTTGTTCAGCGTATCACAAACAGTTTACGAGATCGAATCGAAAACAATTTCTTTTCGAATTACAAGAACTTTAATCTGTAATAAAAAAAGTTGGAAAAATTGAAATATTGATTTTAGTAACAAAAATATTTTTGTAAAATATATGAAACATATAATCATGAATTTTCTATGTAATTTCCCTAAAATAGATATTCATTTAACTTTTATTCTGATTTGCCTACAGATAAGATGTTTTCAAATTTATCCAACTTTTTTAATACAAAATGAAGTTCTTGCAATTCGAAAAGAAATTTTTAACGATTTATACTCGTCAGCTGTTGTCATACGGTGAAAAAAAAGCTTCAAAATGAGCGCAAGAACATTGAAAAGCGTTGACTATTTCGGAAGTTATTGAAAATTTAAGAAAACATTGACATTTACACTATTTTGCAATATATACTTAAAAACTGGACAAATTGGCTTCACCCTGGGCTTATTTTAAACAGAATTTCGAGAACAATCAACCTTTTAAAGAGACATTTTTATAGCTCCGGTATAATTAAAGCGATAAATACAAGAAAAAAAACGATTTTTCTAAGTGAGTCCAAACTTTTGCATGGCAGTGTATAACTATAAATATAACTGTGAAATACAATTATTTTCAAACGATACAGTATTGAAATATTTAAAAATGAAACAAAACCATTTATATTAACTGTTCTGATTTGAGGACTTTCATTATTTTTACTGAAACCACTGAAACTAACATCAGAACTATGAAAAGTCGAAAAGATTAAAGGCTTCTTCTGTATTTCGAAATTATTAGTTAACCATTATTAATTTCATTATGCTGTAGAATTCTAAAGATTTAAATTTGGCCTCTAAGCATTTTATGTATGTATAAATTGAATATAATTTGATTTTACAATTATGTGCTTCCAAACTTTAATTAATGACAGGGCATACGCAGAAAAAAATTTCGGGGGGGGGGGAGGTGATGCGTTCAAATTTTGCATGGCCTTAAGATGAAACAGGTCTCTTTCACATTGAGGGGGTGGGTGACCCCCAAAACCCCTCCTTGCGTACGCCCCTGATTAATGGGGTAGACGGTATTAACGCTGAAATGCTTAAACACGGTGGCGAGTGCATACCACATAGACTGTGCGAATTGATAAATTTATGTTTCGAGATGGGAGATGTCCCAGACTATTGGAAAAAAGCGATTATCGTATCAATGTACGGATCAAATATTTAGCTTACAGAAAATAACAGAAAAAAGTTTGAGAGTAGGAAAAAAAGTTTTCTGTGCATTTGTTGACCTAGAAAAAGCTTTTGACAAGGTAGATAGAAGTAAACTTTGGGAAAATCTGAAAGAGTATGGAGTCAATGGATGGATCCTACAAGCTATAAAAACAATATACACAGGTAGCAAAGCGAGTGTAAGAGTGAATGGGAAACTGAGTGAATGTTTCGATATTATTCAAGGAGTTAGACAAGGATGCGTTATGTCTTCATGGTTATTTATATTATTTATGGACAAGTATTTAAGAATGGCTCTCTTCGCCGAAGAGGGTGTGGATCTCGAAACAGTAAGGCTACGAGGGTTAGCGTTCGCAGATGATAAGGTTGTTACGGCAGAGTCTATCGAAGACCTACAAAGAATGTTGAATAAACTAAATGCAAGCATGAAGAGCATGG
>NC_046666.1:106306575-106308610 GCF_010883055.1 Belonocnema kinseyi | reverse complement strand
TAGTGGCAATAATGTAAGGCAAAAGAGGAGTGGGCTCATGGTGTCGCCCTGAAAGACACCTTTCTGAAACGTGACCTTGTTAGTTGTCACACGATTTTTTTCTGATGAGATAGTAAATCTGGTTTTCCAAAGCGGCATCAATTAAGCAACAGAAAGTTTCATTTATACATTTGTGTATTTAAATTCATAGATGAAATAAATCAAGATCCGGCTTTATGGCCAAAGCTCGATGATTCCATTAAACAAAAAATTTTGGAAAAAGGTTCTGAATATTTCCAAAACAAGGATAGTAATTTCTCTGCTTCTTCTCGGCGGTGGGGATCTGAGAATTTCACTAGATCTTTCAATAATCGGCTTTTCGAAAGAACTTTGGCTAATGAAGAAACGCATGCGCGTAAATGGTTGATGTACTCGAAATCTACAGGAAGTGTGTTTTGTTATGCATGTAAATTATTTTCAAATAATTTGGCAAATACTTTGGTGAAGGGTGGTTTTTCAGATTGGAAACATGCGCATGAGAAACTTAGTAGCCATGAAAATAGTACCGAACATAAAAACTGCATGGTCGTGTGGCATACGCGAATGAACAAAACACCCGGTATCGATTAAGAATTAATATTGAAAATTAAAACAGAAGAAGAGTATTGGACGGAAGTTTTAAAGCGTGTGGTAGAAGTCGTACGGTTTTTATGTGAACGTGGCCTAGCATTTCAGGGTTGAAACGAACAATTTGGATTTTATGATAATGGCAATTATTTAGGGATTTTAGAACTTATTGCTAAGTTTGATCCGTTTCTACAGAAACATAGATTTATATGGTAACAAAGGCCGAGGTAACCCATCATTTTTGCCCAAAACTATCGCGAAGGAATTTATTTTATTGATGTCTAAAAAAGTATTTAATCATATAGTTGCAGAAATTAAAGAAGCTAAATATTTTGCACTTATTACGGATTCAACGCCAGATATTTCTCACGAAGATCATTTATCCATAATTTTTCGTTATTGTTTACACGGTCAAGTATATGAACGGTTTCTACAATTTTTGCCAATATCAAGTCACACAGGAGAGTCACTTTGTAAAGTAACATTGGAAGTGCTAGAAGCCAACGATATTTCTATTAGTAACTGTAGAGGTCAGTCTTACGATAATGCTAGCAACATGTCTGGAAGGTATGTTGGAGTACAAGCTCGCATACAAGAGTTAAGTTTGCTAGCCTTGTATGTTCCCTGTGTTGGTCATTCTCTAAATTTGATTGGAAAGAATAGCGTTGGTGTATGTATTGAAGCTATAAGTTTTTTGGATTTATAGCTAATCTTTACGCTTTCTTTGTGGCATCTCCGCATCGATGGGAGATTTTGTTGAACCATTCTGATTCGTCTCTGAAAAGTTTGTCTAAAACTAGGTGGTCTTGCCGCGATGATGCAACTTCGGCTTTATTTTTTAATTATTCACAGATATACGATGCTCTGTCTGTTTTTGTTGAAAGTGACGATGAAAATGCCGATACTATATTTGATGCAAGCAATCTTAAAAATCAAATGAGAAACTAGAAATAGCTTTCATGACTCAATTTTGGCACGAAGTTCTTGATCGTTTCAATAAAACCAGCAAGTTTTTGCAGACGGTAGAGCTAGATTTGGTTACTGGTGACAAAATGTTACAATCGTTAACCGAATTTATTAATGAAATGCGAAATAAGTTCGATGAAATTCAAAAAAATGCCAAGAAGTTAGGATGTTTTGTTCGTCAACATTATAGTGATGAGAATAAGCGTATTAAAAGAAAAAAATTTCCAAATAGCAATGTTAAAACTTCTCCAAGTTTGAATGGCGAGGAAAAATTAAAAATTGAAAGTTTTCATACTATGGTAGACAAACTAAGAAAGGAAATACAGAAGCGAAGTTCGGCTTACAGCAAAATTACAGAAATGTTCGGCTTTTTAACAAATTTGCGTGAAATGAATTAAAAAGATATTAAGAAAAGTGCCTCTAAACTTGTAGATTTTTACGCTGAAGATTTGGAAGTTACCTT
>NC_046666.1:106304033-106306475 GCF_010883055.1 Belonocnema kinseyi | reverse complement strand
TATAATAGTCTTATTTATATCTTGATCCACATTTGAAAGAAATTAAAGAAATTGTCGATTTTGGAATTCACCTCGTTTATATAAAAACTCAATTATTTGATAGAAAAATTAATTATTTTATTGAATATGTAACTATTTTGTAAAAAGTCCTCTCTTCTATCAAAAGTTCTACTACTTTGTCAAAATTTTTATTTCTTTTATTTGAAGGTTCATCTCTTTCGTTGAAAATACATTTCTGAAACTGACAATTAATCTATACCATTTTTGGTTACAAAATCATGTATTTTGTTAACGATTCGTCTTTCTTTGTAGAAATTAAATTGCTTTATGTAAAATTTATACTTTTTGATTAACAATTACATTTTTAACTAAGAGACCCACTCTGTTGGTTCTATCACTAACTTGTAGCCCTTGAAGAAAGAGTAATTTCGTGGTATAGTTCATTTTTCATTGGGCTTCTAAAGATTATAGGCGAATTTTTTATGAAATCGATGGTGGTCTAGTTCTTGGAAGGGAATTCTTTAAACACTATTTATTATTCATTAAATATGTATTTAGCAGTAAAGTTTGTCTGGAGTGATGGGGATTGATTAACTAAGTAGGAAAATATCGATAGTGTTGAAGTTTTTCATTGTACAGGTCAGGCATAGTAAGTGCATAGTTGAACGGTGTTGTTCTCATAATATGAGATACTTGTGGTTTTTATAACACTGTGGCTGCGCGGGGGAAATTGGTTACAAAAGTGTTCGTGACTACTGCAAAATCTAAATATATCTAAATAGCATTAAATTTATACTTCGGAAACATAGAATGAAGTTTTTCATTAAAAATAATACTTTATTTTGCATTTTATTAGCTATTTCCTGGGGTATCTCATATTATGAGAATAGTTTGACGAGTTTGGAAAAAGCACTTTTTTACATTTTTTGTATTTTCAGCATAAAAAATTTTTTTGAGAAAATTTTTTATTTGAGCTCCTTATGACAAACTAAATTTCCTTTAAAATGACCTATATTACTTTTAAATTCAGTACATAGAATTTCGACAATCACCCCAAACAGAGTTGGTATCTCATATTTGGGTACTCTCCTCTACTATTTTTTTCCACAAGGTTTTATAATTATGGTTAAAAATTTAACCATTTGGTTGAAAGTTTAACTCTTTGATTGAAAACTCATATTTTTCGCTGAAAAAAATCAACTTTTTGTAGATTATTCGTTTTTTTGACTTTAAAATTAAATAATTTCGTTGAAAATTCATGTATTTTGTTTGAAATTTTTCTTTTTTTGTAAACCATTAATTTTCTTGGTCGAAAATTCATGTTATTGGTTGAGAATTTAACAACTTTATTGAAAATTTATTTTTTCGATTAAAAATTATTTTTTTATCTGAGAATGTAACTATTCTAGGATTGATTAAAAATTAATTGTTTTTATTTGGAAACTGAACTATTCAATTTTTGGTCGAAAGTTTATCCTGTACATTGCATTAGTTAAAACACCAATTATTTGATAGAAAATTAATTTAATTTGTTAAAAAGTAAACTTTTGGGTTGTTGTTTTTAAAATGTTTTAAAATACTCACTTAAAATTTATTTGTCAAAATAAAAAATTATTTTCAATGTTCTTAGCAATCACAACAATTTTTGTTATTCTTTTTAATTACTGTACAATTCTCAAAAAGCTTATGTTCTTTTGAATCTGCAAAAGTCTAAATCGTGTTTCAAATTACTTGAAATAATTTCAAGTTTTAAATTAGTTCTGAAGTTTTTTTAAAATTAAAATTGTAGCGTGTCAATTTAAAATTTAGCTCATTACAAATTTAACAATTCAAGGCTTTCTATTTCGAACCATTCTGTTCAAATTTGAATAGTTTTTAACAGTTGTTTGCAATGGATTGTTTTAAATGAACAGTCAAATATTGCTGATAATTAACGAAATTTTATTTTTTTAATTAAAAAATTTTTAATTGAATGGGAAAAAAATAAAATTTTTTAGACTGACATAATATTTCAAGTCATAATCGAAAACAAATAAATTAAGTTTCCAACAAATAATTGGTGTTTTAACTAATACAATTTACAGGATAAAGTTTAACCAAAAATGGAATAGTTCACTTTCCAGATAAAAGCTGTGATAAAAAATGGAATTGAAAAAGGAAAAAAAACGAATTTTCAACAAAATTGTTAAATTTTCAAGGGAAAAGGTGATTTTTTTACCAAGAAGATTAATGTCCTATAAAAAAAAACGATTTTCCAACTTAACCAATATATACGATTAATTTTTAATCAATCCTATAATAGTTACATTTTTAGATAAAGATAATATATATATATATATAATTAAAAATTTGTCATAAGGACAACCGCAGGGTTTCGCCGGGAGCGGGTGCTAATCTGAAAAATTGCACCCGCTTCCAGCGAAATCGCGGTAAAATTTCAGC
>NC_046666.1:106300879-106303933 GCF_010883055.1 Belonocnema kinseyi | reverse complement strand
GAAAATTAAAATTCGAAAATTTTTTCTAAAGCCTCCAGGGGACTTCGTTTTCGCACGAAAAAATTTTATGTGCCCTTATTGCATCCGGACCCACATTTGAACTGTTTGAGGAATGGCAGAAATGTTAAATTGTATTTATTTAATTATTAAAATAAAATAACGCTAAGTAAATATTTTTTTAGATTAAAAAATGATAGTTTAGTCCTCTAATGCAAACTTAAACATAATTGAAAATTTTATGTAACATACTGTAACATTTTCTACGACTGTAAAAAAATTTGTATGTAACTTTACCACTTTCACAGTAGGTCCGTATATTACCTACTATCAAAGTAGCGTTTTCACAGACAATAGCGAGTATCCACGTTCAGTCGGGAAATTAACTTTCAGGTTATGTAAGTTTCCAAGCAGATTCGGTAAAATCGTAATGATTTGTAAATTTGTAAGTTATAGCATTTTAAACAAAATATTAGAATTTTCACAATTATTCGTAAATTGCCCGTTAAAATCAGGAATTTTGCAGAAAGTAATATTTTTTAAATTATTAAATTTACATTAATTAATATATATGCAAAGGAAAGGAAATAAAAAGGAAATAAGTCTGCATATAAATAAGTTATTTATTTATGTAAATATATAATATGTATATTTTTACAAAAATTCCCTGTCTCAAAATAAAAATTATAATTTCGCCAGGAAATTGCCTGTCGTACTACCACTGCTCAAATAAAAACAATATTGTACATCGGGCAGGTCCATACATTTATAAATGGCTTCCCTCTGGCTTGAAGTTGGGCTTCGAAAAAGTGATCGCTTTCTACATAAATAGTCAATTCATTCATGCAATTTATATAGAAATACTTTTTTTCGAAGCATAACTTCAAACCCGGATGGAAAGCACATATGAATCTGAGCGTCTAGTAAAAGTCTTCTTATACTTTATACGGCATTTTCCGCCAGGCTCCACTAACTGACAGTGATCCCAGATCTGAAACAAGACATGATCCAATGCTATGACGCGTCTATGTGCGTGTGAATATGGTAGGAGACGATATAAATGCTTGGGTAGCGCGCGCAACCCATTTCTCCTCTTCTGAATTTGAAAACTCGAAGGTGCACGATTGCCGGTCGGAACACTTCAGCGGTTCTATTTACATCTCTATCTGCTTTGAAATAAAATGAAGAGATTGGGATTTTAATATTTCCAGATTTCGATGCTGGGCTGGCGATTCTCATGATTTGAATACTTCGCGCGCCTCTTTATATGCGTGTATTTTGAGGTTACGTTACTTCAAGTATAAAATATATTATATAAATTTATATAAATATAAATATATTTCGACAATCACGCCAAACAGAGTTGGTATTTTTTGCTGAAAAAATCAAACTTTTGTAGATAATTCGTTTTTTTTTACTTTAAAATTAAATAATTTCGTTGAAAATTCATGTATTTTGTTTGAAATTTGTCTTTTTTTGTAGATCATTAATTTTCTTGGTCTAAAACTCATTTTATTGGTTGAGAATTTAACAAGTTTATTGAAAATTTATTTTTTTCGATTAAAAATTATTTTTTTATCTGAAAATGTAACTATTCTAGGAGTGACTAAAAATTAATCGTTTTTATCTGGAAATTGAACTATTCAATTTTTTGTCGAAACTTTATCCTGTACATTGTATTAGTTAAAACACCAATTATTTGATAGAAAATTAATTTAATTTGTTAAAAAGTCAACTTTTGGGTTGAAAATTGATATATTTTGTTAATTAGATTTTTTCCTAAAATTAAAAAAAAACTGCAAAATAAAAAAATTTCCTTAAAATCGTCCGGATTCTTTTTTTTTAATTTTTAAAATGTTTTGAAATACTCACTTAAAATTTATTTGTCAAAATAAAAAATCATTTTCAATGTTCTTAGCAATCACAACAATTTTTTTTATTCTTTTTAAATACTGTACGATTCTCAAAAAGCTTATTTTTTTGAATCTGCAAAAGTCTAAATCGTGTTTCAAATTATTTGAAATAATTTCAAGTTTTAAATTAATTCTGAAGCTTTTTTTAAATAAATTGTAGCGTTTAAATTTAAAATTTAGCTCATTACAAATTTAACAATGCAAGGCTTTCTATTTCGAACCAATCTGTTCAAATTTGTATAGTTTTTAACAGTTGTTTGCAATGTATCGTTTTAAATGAACAGTCAAATATTGCTGATAATTAACGATATTTTCTTTTTTTAATTAAAAAATTTTTTATTGAATGTGTTAAAAATAAAAATTTTTTAGGCTGAAATAATATTTCAAGTCATAATCGAAAACAAATAAATTAAGTTTCTAACAAATAATTGGTGTTTTAACTAATACAATTTACAGGATAAAGTTTAACCAAAAATGGAATAGTTCAATTTCCAGATAAAAGCTGTGATAAAAAATTGAATTGAACAAGGAAAAAAAGCGAATTTTCAACCCAAGTATTAAATTTTCAAGGGAAAAGGTGAATTTTTTACCAAGAAGATTAATGTTCTATAAAAAAAACGATGTTCCAACTTAACCAATATATACGATTAATTTTTAATCAATCCTATAATAGCTACATTTTCAGATAAAGATAAATAATTTTTAACGGAAAGAGTTAAACTTTCAACCAAATAGTTAAATTTTCAACCATAATTATAAAACCTTGTTAAAAAAAACGTTTTTTTTACAAAGTATTTCAACTCTTAGTGAAATAATCGACTTTTAAACCCAAGAAGATGTACAGTTCATATTTTAACCAAACAATTGCATTTTTGTCCAAAACTGATACATTTTCAACCAAAAAGATTAAATTTCTAATAAAAAAGGTAAAGGTAAAGAAATAAGAGTTTTAACAAAGTAGTAGAACTTTTGATAGAAAAGAAGACTTTTTACAAAATTGTTACATTTTCAAAAAATAATTAATTTTTCAATCAAATAATTGACTTTTTATCCAAACGAGTTGAATTTCAAAATCACGAATTTCTTTAATTTCTTTCAAATGCGGATCAAGATTTAAATAAAGACTATTATAATATAACATTAT
>NC_046666.1:106291468-106300779 GCF_010883055.1 Belonocnema kinseyi | reverse complement strand
AATGCTTTCACGTTGAGACGGGTTGTATCTAAAATTGTTAAATTGTAGACAGTTTAATTTATATCATTATAAATTTTGAAACATTATGTACCTTTCAATGGTTGTAATGCCGAACTAGATAACCAACATTTTTCCGAAACTGGGCTCTTTTTATACAAAATTCTCAAACAATCTAATACATATTTTGTTAAAAGGATTTGTTCGAAATCTCGTTTTTAATATAGTAAAATAAGACTGTTGGTGATTCAAACCCAAATAGCGGACTGTACTTGTATCCCATCTTCTTCGTTTTTGTTTGTTAATTTTCTAGCCTCTTACCTTCTTTTGAAAGATTTCTTTGACTCACGTTTGTCTTCCTAATGTTTGGTTAATATAATACAATAATAAAACGCTTCTTTTATCAAAGGAAAATTTCTTGAATCAAATTCCAACCAAAAGTCTTAAATCTCCATTTTCTACCAGTCACTTTCATAAGGGCTTTTTTTACTTAACTTTTTGCCGTGCAATCAGAAATGACATTTGTTAAAATTCTTACTATTATTCATTTACAAATAAACATGTACCTTTCTTCTCTTTATACGTTTCTCAGCGGCAACTCATAGTTACAGTGCGAGACCGCGATACAAAATCTTTATTTTCCCAGAACGGATTAATTTTTTTGCATGAAAACTTTTTTATTTCTTTTCGACTCCCCTATATCTCAGGAGAAAGTTCTGATTATTTTTTTAAATTACAAAGTTGATTTGAAATCTTTATCCAAAGACAATTTTCAAACCCCATGGAATTGGAACCTCCAAATTCTTGAATGATTTACTCAGAATTGGTTAACTTTTTCTAATTAAAATCATCTTCTCTCAATTTAGCAATTCAGAATCTCACAAGCAAGATTTTATTTTTCATTTATACTGAAAATTGCACTTTTTATCATTTTTCGCAACCTAGCCTTTTCCAGTTTAGACTCCTGTCACTTTGAGATTGTAAACTTCTACATTCTGTTTCTTAAACTGGATTTTTTTTATCATACATTTTCTTGTTGTAATTTAGAAGTAAGCCGATATACCTATCACAGACGAACGCAGAGATGGCCACTTTCAATATTTTTCAACATATTGGACGTTCGTGCACTTGCAACATATTTAATTTATTATGAAAATAATAATATGCTCAAGAAAAAAAGAAATCAGCGACGTATTTTCTTGCGTCAATTGAGTGAAGAATTAGCGAAACCATTTATTGAGGATCGTTCTTCAAACAAGCAAATTATGCGTCATCATTCGACAAAGAACGCGATCGAGGACGTGCTCGGAGTAAAGTTTGGTCTTGCCCCGGTTGTTGAGAAAGAAACTGTGGCTAGAGATAGTTCTGGTAGGATAAAAGTAACAGGTTCTTGTCATTTGTGCTATCGAGAAACAATCAAGAGGCGTAGAAAAACCCGTAAAAGTTGCGCTGAATGTGAAAAAACTGTGGGCGATGAACATTCATCAGCGAAAATATTGTGTTTTGATTGCTTAGAATAAAAAAATCTATTTTTCAACTTTTAAACAATTATAATAATTTATTTATCAACCTATGTAATCTCCTTAATATATTAATCAATGTCAAAACTTATTTAAAAGTCATTAAATAAATGTTTGTCTAGTGGGTACCCGGGTACCCTGGTTGTGCCCTGGGACTACTTTTTTTCAACAGATAAATTTACATGCAAAAAAATTTTTTTTGCATATGTAACCAATCAAACAGCTTCTACAAAAGTCAAAACGCGAGGAACCGGGAGCACGGATCGAAAAAAATTTTTTTCGAAAAGTAGTTGATAAAAGTGTAAGGTGGTGGGCACCCGGCTACCTGGTTGTGCACATAAGGGTTAAAAATGAAAAGATTACGATACAAATACAAAGTAACTTTATCATTTGGTTGAGAATAATTTCATTTTGAAGGCATGGTTCAACGATAGTCTATTGTTTGGTGCCAAACATCAGTGGGGTCAGAATTGTTCAATTTTTCGGACCTCTAATTTTATGCAATAAAGAAATATTTACAGAAGTTATTTAAAGTTAAAGAATAAACGTTGTTAACCATTATTTTTAATTTTAAAGAAAATGCTCCTATTACTAGGCGAACTGTTCAAAAAAATATTTAAAATTATTTTCTCACTTAATTTTATTCTTTGAAGGATTCTCTACGAATCACTCTGGATACGTTTTTTGCCTACCTTTTATTCAGGACTTATACAATAATTATTTTTTCGAATAATATTTTTCTTAAATACATTTTGTAAGTCAAAACATACCAAAAACATTTCTAGAGATTTTATCAAGGAATAGAATAAGCCGTAAATAAGAATTTCGTAACTTTTATCAGAACAGAAAGCAGAAACATATGTAAGTCTCTAAATAACTAAATAATTTTTAACTGAAATATTTATTCGAAATTTCGCCTATCGCAATCCCCTAAAATTAATTACAATTAACAATGGAAATATTTTCCTCAAGCTTAAAAAGCATTTTTGAACTTTAGATAACTACTAAATAGTGTACGACCTGAAATTGACATTTAGTTTCAATGTAAACAATATGAACATGTATCAGTACATGCATAGTTTTTAATATGTTATATACTCAGTTCGAGGCATAGTTTCATTCATGGCTATTTGAACTTTGAACATTTCAATGTTTAAAGTGTTCATTTTTTAATAACATGGCTACGTGTACAGAAATTGCGCACGAATTTCAGGACGAAGGGGCTCTATATACCAAAATTTGATACGATTAGCTGGATATTTTTGGTACATTTAGTAGATTGTTGACGCTTCGACTTTTTAAAGCTTAATTTTTAATCTGCCACATTTTATTTGACAGAAATTTAAACTTTTGGAATTAAAAAAAATTCGGAACCTTTTCTTTAAGGGGTTCACCCCTTGTGTCCTGTCGAAAAAATCGATTTTTCTTGCCTTAATCTATTCCTACACATGTATAGAATATGTGAATAAATATAAAGTGAAACGTTCAAAGTTGTATATTGTTATAGGTCGTCAAAAAAGAAATCCCACAAAAAGGTAAAAAAACGGGCTGTCACACGGGGTGGTCCCCTAAAGGCGCTTCCTCAGGCTTGAAAATTAGCCCATGTATTACTCTGACAAGTTTTTATCCTACAATTCTGAATTGTATGATTACATATTTCAACCACAGACTATAAATGCCTAATTGCAGAACCTCTCCGAGCGTTTTTTTTTTCGAAAAATGGCCTGGTTATTGTTTTATTGCCATTAATTGAAAATTGATGCATTTTTGCGCCTGGGAAATAGTAAACCGCCACCATGAGTGTACTCATGGTGAACATAGTTCGTGGGCCCTCTAGCTGGCTATGGAACAGCGGATGGTCTAGAGGGTCATTTTTTTCGGTCAGTTGAAAGAAATTAGAAATGAGCAAATATTAAGTAATTTCATTTTAATACTATGAATTCGGTTCATTACATAACGATAAGACGATTAAAAAAATTTCTGGATACACCTTTTTTCTCTCTTCTCCAATTGTACGAAAAAAAATACTGAAAGAAAAAGATGCTGCCCCTCTGCAATCATAGAGAATCATAATTTTCCTATATTTTTTCTTGAATCTTTATTTGTTTCAAATACAACTGCTTGCGTCACAATAAATGTTTTGTTTTGGTCAGAATTGATGAACTATTTTGCTTCCAGATTCACATCATTTGGTTCAATTTCATTGCTTTTCATTCAGAAAATTAAAATATTATTAACAGAAAGCGGAGGAGCTTTCTTTTTCGAGTTGGGGACCTAGCCACTGAATTATAAAATTAAATGGAACAATGTGTACTGTTTATACTATGTTAAAATTTAATAAAAATTATAAATATATTTCCAATCGATTTACAAGATGGAGTGTTTGCGAAATAAATCCATCCTAATAAATTTTATTTTCAACACTCCCCCTCCCCCACAGCGCCCTGAATATGAGCCAAAAATAAAAAAAATACATTTTTACGTTTATTATTGTTAATTTTTAGCAAATATCCGTCGTCTTTTTCATACAAATAATTACTAGTGGACAATTTGAATGTTTCCCATTACTTTTTAAACAATTTTCAATTTTTACAGAAATGTAAATTATTTAAACAATTATTTAATCCCAAAAAAATTTAGAAAAGAATCGTATTTTATGATTGAAATGTAATTGTTTGTCACTGTTTGGAGTTTGTTCTAAAAATATTATGTAATTATTTAAACAATTATTTATTGTTTATTTTCAAAAATTTGTTTAAGTGAGGCAGAGATGTCCACTTCTTCTACATTGTCATTCTAAATAACTTTTTGTAGATGTTATTGTTTTCTGTTTGTTGTTGACGTTGTTTTCTTGATGTAAACCACCCATACTTAATTTGACATAAATTAAAAAAAAATCAATAATCATTGAATATTATGTTTGACACAGAAAATACGATTTAAAAAGTATTTTTCAAAAAGTAATTATTTTTACAAGTAATATTTGCTTAAACAATTTAAAGGTGGGTCATCTATTCTTTTTTTACACTATACAGTCATGTAACACACTATTTAGTTAATGTAAACAAACTGATTGAGCAAATTAGGATTGTTTAAACGAATAGAAATTTATTAAACATTAAAAGAAATGTATCAGAAGTATGTACTTATTCAACAAAACATATCATAGGATACCAATTTAGAAAAAGTGGACATCTCTAGCTCAATGTTCAGAAACTTGAAAAAAAGAAACAATAAATAATTGCTTAAGTGATGATATAATTCTTTAAGAAAAATGTGCTACTCCAAAGAATGACAAACCATTTCATTTCATTCAGAAAATACGATTGTTTGTTCAATTTTTCGGGATTAAATTATTATTGAAATAATTTACATTTCTGTAAACAATTGAAAATTGTTCAAAAAGTAATGGGAAATATTCAAATTGCCCACTAGTACAAGTGTAGTAAAAATGTAGCTTTTTTTTATTTTTGGCTCATATTTGAGGCGCTGTGTGGGGGGGGTGTTGAAAATAAAATTGATCAGTATGGATTTATTTCGCAAACACTAAGTCTTGTTAATCGACTGGAAATATATTTATAATTTTTATTAAATTTTAAAATAGTATAAACACTACACATTGTGGTATTTAATCTTATAATTTTATGGCTAGGTCTCCAAATCGAAAAAGAAGGCTCCTCCGCTTTCTGTTAATAATATTTTAATTTTTTCAATGAAAAGCAATGAAATTGAACCAAATGATGTGAATCTTGAAGCAAAATAGTTCATCAATTCTGACCAAAACAACACATTCATTGTGACGCAAGCAGTTGTATTTGAAACAAATAAAGATTCAAGAAAAAAGATAGGAAAATTATGATTCTATATGATTGCAGAGTTTTCAATTCAAACTTGCCACCATGAAATTTAAAAAAAGAAACGAATTAATGAATAAATGAATGAGTAAATGAATTAATGAATTAGTGAATAAATGAAATGAATAAGAAAACGGACATATGTAATATAAATGTAAATTTCATACTTTTCCCATTCAACACTTTCCAATTTTGGCCGCAGCATCTTTTTCTTTCAGTATTTTTTTTCGTACAATCGGAGAAGAGAGAAAAAGGTGTTTCCAGAAATTGAACGGATTAACCGATTTTCTTCTTTCTTTTTTTAATCGTCTTATCGTTATGTAATGAACCGAATTCACAGTATTAAAATGAAATTCCTTAATATTTGCTAATTTCTAATTTCTTTGAAAAGACTGAAATCTCTAACAATAGGAAAGTTGAGTGAGGCATGACAGGCACTCAATCTAAATTCTCGGCTCGATCCTAGGTTCACGATGTTTTAACTATCGTCGAAAAAATGACACTCTAGACCACCCGCTGTTCCATAGCCAGCCAGAGGGCCCACGAACTATGTTCGCCATGAGTACACTCATGGTGGCGGTTTGCTACATCCCAGGCGCAAAAAATGCATCAATTTTCAATTATTTGCAATAAAACAAGAACCAGGTCTTTTTTCGAAAAAGCGCTCTGAGAGGTTCTGCATTTAGGCATTTATAGTCTGTGGTTGAAATATGAAATCATACAATTCAGAATTGTAGGAGAAAAACTTGTCAGAGTAATACATGGCCTAATTTTCAAGCCTGAGGAAGTGCCTTAAGGCCTTACTCTAACGTTTTTATTCTTCTCTTTGTCAATACGAAATTCATTAATATGTTTAATTTTGCAATGTTTATTATCCTTTTAATTGTTCTTTTGTATAGTTCAGAGGGTGCATTTGAAGCCTTTACGTCTTCCTTACAATTATTTATTAAATATATTTGGCTAATTAATTGGTAAGTGTATATTTATTTATAGCGACCAGAGAACCCATTTTAGTAACAATTTCAATTCAAGTTTGGTTATAAATTTTAAGTTAATGTAACACAAAATTTTATTCTCAATTCATATTGGCTTATTATGCCTTATATTATACTACCTTATTAAAATACCTTTCTATACTTGATAACAATTTTCTTTTGAACTTATAAAAATTAAAAGAATTGTAGGTAGATATGAAGTTTTAAAAAACTCGCAAATATTGAATGAAAAACAACAAAATCAGTGGGATCTAACAGGACTATCAGAAGTACCCTGCCCTCTCGCCTAAAATATATGTATAAAGAAAATGGTATTGTAGTTTTTTCTGAATAATGCTTCATTCTCGAATTACAGCAAAAAGTCGTAAAAATTGAAATTGAAATGATTTAAAAAAAATGATAAAACTAAATTAGTGGTTTAGGGAGAAAATCAGATATATTTCATGAAATATTCTTCCAAAAACGAATATAATTGATTATAATATGTCTAGCTTTAAGACGTAAAAAATAAAACATTTGAAACTGAACCATTGTAAACACAACTGACTTGAACTTATCGTATGGCCTAAGTCAAAACATTTTAATTTCAAAACTTACAAATTTAATTTTAACTGTAAATATTTATGAAAATGTCAGAAAAATATTTATTTTTAATCTAGCTTGAATTGCAGAAACCGTTTCTTTAACATGGTTTTGGTTGAAAATGTATGTATTTTATTGAAAATTCTACTTCTTTGGTAAAAAATAATCTTCTTTTTTTTAAATTTATGTTTTTGTTGAAAATTCATGCATGAGGCCAGTATTTGGTTAAAAATTTCTTTGTTCTTTTCGGAAGGGAATTATTCATTTTGGTTGCAAATTCATTTTTGTTGATGAAAGTTTAACTATTTGGTTGAAAATTCAAGTATTTTATTGAAAACTGTACTATTTCAATATAAAATTAATCTTCTTTTTTGAAAGCTTATCTTTCCGGTTGAAAATTCATGTTTAAGGCCAGTATTTTGTTTAAAAATTGTTTATTTTTTTCAAAAGAAAATTATTCATTTTGCTTGAAAATTCATTTTTGTGTTGGTGAAAATTCATGTATTTCGTTGCAAATTCGTCTTTTTTGGTAGAAATTTGATATTTGTGGTTGAAAATTCATGTATGAGGCTAGTATTTGGTTGAAAATTTCTTTGTTCTTTTCGGAAGGGAATTATTCATTTTGGTTGCAAAATCATTTTTGTTGTTGAAAGTTTAACTATTTGGTTGAAAATTCATGTATTTTGTTGAAAACTGTACTTTTTCGATATAGAATTAATCTTCTTGTTTGAAAGCTTATCTTTCCGGTTGAAAATTCATCTATGAGGCCACTATTTTGTTAAAAATATGTTGGGTTTTTTTGGAAGGTAATCATTCATTTTGCTTGAAAATTCATTTATGTTTTTGAAAATTAATTTATTTTGTTGAAAATTCGTTTTTTTGGTTGAGAATTGATGTTTTTCGATGAAAATTAATCATTCTGGTTGAAAATTCATGTATAAGGCCAGTATTTTGTTAAAAAATTGTTTCTTTTTTTCGGGAGGAAATCATTCATTTTGCTTGAAAATTCATTTTGTTTCTGGTGAAAATTCATGTATTTCGATGCAAATTCCTCTTTTTTTTGTAGAAATGTGATATTAGTGGTTGAAAACTTATGTATTTTATTTGAAACTTCTACTTTCTCGATAGAAAATTAATGTTTTTTTTTTGGAAAACATCCCTCTGGTTGAGAATTTATGTATGACACCAGTATTTTGCTGAAAATGTGTTGTTTTTTGAGGAAGGAAATAACTAATTTTTGTTGTTGGAAATTTTTTCGATAAAAAATCAATCTAGTTGAAAATTAATGTATAAGGCCAGTAATTTGTTAAAAAATTGTTTTTTTTCAGAAGGAAATTATTCATTTTGCTTGAAAAATCATTTTTTTGGTGATGAGAATTCATGTATTTGTTACAAATTGGTTTGTAACAAATTTTTGGATACAAATTTGTGTACTTTATTTGAAAATTCTACTTTTTCGATAAAAAATTAATCTTCTTTTTTTGAAAACATCCTTTTGCTTGAAAATTCATATATAAGGCCCGTGTTTTGTTGAAAATTTGTTTGTTTTTTTCGGAAGAGAATTATTCATTTTGGTTGCAAATTCACTTTTGTTGTTGCTTTGAGAAACTTACTTTTTGACTATTAATCGTCTTATCGTTGTATAATGAACCGAATGCACAGTATTAAAACGAAATTCCTTAATATTTGCTAATTGCTAATTTCTTTCAACCGACTGTAATCTCTAACAATAGGAAAGTTCAGTGAAGCATGACAGGCACTCAATCTAAATTCTCGGCTCGATCCTAGGTTTACGATGTTTTAAGTATCGTCAAAAAAATGACACTCTAGACAGAGCTGCCAGATCGTGGATGAAATTTACCCCCACCACACCTACCGTTTGGGAGCCGCAAAACAGAAAGTGCATGATTACCACTGTGAGTTCGTATGTAAGCCGAAAATGCACGATTCGATCTCGGAGTTTTTTAATTGTTTTCAACATGATAGTAAAATTTTAAATAAAAAAATTACATTTCCATCCAAAAAGCTAAATTGTATACTAAAAAAAGGCATTTCTAATAAAATACATGAACTTTGCACAAAAGAAATTTATTTTCCATGAAGACTAATTTTCTGAACAAAAAATTAATATTTAATCATAGTTAAACTTTCGACAAGAAAGATTAATTTTATACCAAGAAAGAAGAGTATTCAATAAAATACAAAAAATTTTAACTAAAAAAGATCACTTTTCATTTAAACATAGAATAGTTAAATTTCTGGGTAAAAAAAATTAATTTTTAACCAAAAAGAAAATAAATTTTCTACAAAATAGTTACATTTTCAGAAAACAAATTTATCCAACTAATTGATGAATCATCAAC
>NC_046666.1:106289108-106291368 GCF_010883055.1 Belonocnema kinseyi | reverse complement strand
TTTGTTTGTTTTTTTCGGAAGGAAATGATTTATTTTGCTTGAAAATTCATTTTTTTGTTGGTGAAAATTCATGTATTTTGTTGCAAACTCCTCTTTTTTGGCTAAAACTTACATTTATGGTTGAATATTCATGTATGAGGCCAGTATTTTGCTGAAAATGTGTTGTTTCTTCTGAAAGGAAATTACTGATTTTTGTTGTTAAAAATCTAAATATTTGGTTGAAAATTCAAGTATTTTCTTGAAAAATCGCCTTTTTGGAAGAAAATTGATGTTTTTGGATGAAAATTAAACTATTTGGTTTAAAATATATGTATTTTATTAAAAATTCTACTTTTTCGATAGAAAATTAATCTTTCGGCTTGAAAATTCATGTATAAGGCCAGTATTTTGTTAAAACACTGTTTTTTTCGGAAGGGCATTATCTATTTTACTTGTGAACTCATTTTTTGTTGGTGATAATTAACTATTTTGTTGAAAATTCATGTATTTTATTGAAAACTGTACTTTTTCGATATAAAATTAATTTTCTTATCTGAAAACTTATCTTTCCGGTTGAAAATTCATATATTAGGGCAGTATTTTGTTAAAAATTTGTTGTTGTTTTCCAGAAGGATATTTTTTATTTTTGTTGAAAACTCACGTTTTTGTTGTTGGAAATCTAAATATTTGGTTGCAAATGTATGTATTTTATTGAAAATACTACTTTTTCGATAGGAAATTAATCTACTTGAAAATTCATGTATAAGGCCAGTATTTTGTTAAAAATTTATTTGTTTTTTTCGGTAGGAAATTATTCATTTTGCTTGAAATTTCATTTTTTTGTTGGTGTAAATTTATGTATTTCGTTTTGCAAATTCCGCTTTTTTGGTAGAAAATTGATATTTTTTTTTGAAAAATCATGTATTTTATTTAGAAATTCTACTTTTTCGATAGAAAATTAATGTTCTTTTATTGAAAACATCTCTCTGGTTTAAAATTCATGTTTGAGGCCAGTATTTTGTTAAAAATTTGTTTGTTTTTTTCCGAAGGAAATTATTCATTTTGTTTTAAATTTGATTTATGTTGTTTAAAATTAAACTATTTTGTTGAAAATATATGTTTTATTAAAAATTCTACTTTTTCGATAGAAAATTAATCCTTCGGGTTGAAAATTCATGTATAAAGCGCTTCCTCAGGCTTGAAAATTAGCCCATTTATTACTCCGACAGGTTTTTCTGCGACAATTCTGAATTGTATGATTTCATATTTCAACCACAGCCTATAAATGCCAAAATTTATAACCTCCCAGAGCGTTCTTTTTCAAAAAATGGCCTGGTTCTTGTTTTATTGCAATGAATTGAAAATTGATGCATTTGTTGGACCTGGCAAGTAGCAAGTCGCCAACATGAGTGTTGTCATGGCGAACATAGTTATTGGGCCCTCTGGTCGGCTATGCAACTGCGGTTTGTCTAGAGTGTCATTTTTTTCAAATTTCTGAACATTTAGCTAGAGATGTCCACTTTTTCTAAATTGGTATCCTATGCCACGTTTTGTTGAATAATTACATAATTTTGATAAATCTATTTTAATGTTTAATGAATTTCTATTCGTTTAAACAATCCTAATTTGCTCAATCAGTTTGTTTACAATAACTAAATAGTGTATTACATGACTGTAAAGTGTATACAAAGAATAGATGACTCACCTTTTAATTGTTTAAGCAAATATAACTTGTTAAAATAATTACTTTCTGAAAAATACTTTTTAAATCGTATTTTTTGAGTTAAACATAATATTCAATGATATCGAGGACTAGTAAATACTGCCAAAATCTTAATGTTATTGTTTTTGCAATGAATTATTGATTTTTTTTAAATTTATGTCAAATTAAGTATAGATGGGTTGCATCAAGAAAACAACGTCATCAACAAATAAAAAACAACATCCAAAAAAAAGTTGCTCAGAATAACAATGTAGAAGAAGTGGACATGTCTGTCTCACTTTAAAAATCTTTTGAAAATAAACAATAAATAATTTTTTAAATAATTAGATAATGTTTTTAGAACAATTTTCTACTCCAGAAAATGACAAACAATTACAATTCAATCATAAAATACAATTCTTTTCTAAATTTTTTGGGATTAAATAATTGTTTAAATAATTTGCATTTGCTTAAACCATTGGAAATTGGTTTAAAAATCATGGAAAATTCCATACTATTTCCATTTAATCGGAGAAGAGAGAATACACGTATATCCATTATTTTTACAGGCCATGGGGG
>NC_046666.1:106287718-106289098 GCF_010883055.1 Belonocnema kinseyi | reverse complement strand
GTCGAAAATAAAATTTATTAGTATGGATTTATTTCGCAAACACTCCATCTTCATCTTGTGCCATTAATTTTATAATTCTATGGCTAGGTCCCCAACTTGAAAAAGAAGGCTCCTCCGCTTTCTGTTAATAATATTTTAATTTTTCGAATGAAAAGCAATTAAATTCAACCAAATTATGTGAATCTTGAAGCAAAATAGTTCATCAATTCTGACCAAAACAACACCTTTATTGTGACGCAAGCAGTTGTATTTGAAATTCAACATTTTCCAATTTTGGGCACAGCGTCTTCTTCTTTCAGTGTTTTTACAATCTCATCATTTATGATTGAGAAAGTATTAGAATTGTCGGAAATTTGAAATCACAGTTTTTCAACTGATCTCCACGTTTCGAGACCCCCGAAATCCGCAAATCAGGTTCTCACGATGGCGTCTGTCTGTCTGTCCGTACGTCCATAAACACGAGAACTCTCGAAAAAGTGAACGGATCAAGTCCATCTTTGGCACACTTTTTATAGGTCCTAAAAGAAAGGACAAGTTCGTGAACCAGCCATTTTTGATAAAAATTAAAAAAGTGAGCGCATTTTGAAAATTTTTTAGACCACTTTTTTCTGAATTTGAAAATTCTATGTACGGATATTTATAGTATTAAAAAGAACAAACAATTTATCCTTATGGTTTTTTTTTATAAAAAGAAAAGTCTCAGAGTTATAGCGTATTCAAAATTTTTTAAATCAACCGAAAATCAAAATTTCAAGCCAAAAACGCACGATACAAAATATTCTCGGAGATAGTTTGAGAGATTTGGGTCCTTTTCAAGATCCTTTTAGTGGTCGCTTTAAGAGCGGTGCGGCGGTAATATAATGTTCCTTTTGTATTCGTCACGTACCGGGCGGGCAGAGTTATTTACAGTAGTTGGTCGTGGCTAATCCGCTCTCCCTTTTTAAATTTCTCTTCAAATTATTAACACTTTTTTTTAATTGATGAATTTTCTCATTATACTTATTTATAAATATAACTTATATAATGATATACAATTTTCTAGTTGAATTAAAACATTTTGTCTTTTTTGGCGTATCACATTCCATTTACGAGAAACGTTCTATTAATTCCAATTTTAAGCATTAAAAAAAAGTTAGATATCTGAAGTCATCGAAACCCATAGATTCCGAATTATTATGTTTTAGGCTGTTAACTATGAAATTAAAAAAAATCTACTTCTAAATTTTAATCCGAAAGCCATTTAATTCTAATTTACAAGAAATTTTAATTTTTAATTTCATTTTTTTTTAAATTTTAATTTTAGTTTCATTTTTAATTTTAATTTTACTGTCAAAAAGTGACTTTTAAATCAAAAAGTTTTTTGAAAATTCAGACATTCAA
>NC_046666.1:106281791-106287618 GCF_010883055.1 Belonocnema kinseyi | reverse complement strand
AAATGCTACATTTTCGATAGAAAATTAATGTTCTTCTTTTTAAACATCTTTTTGGTTGAAAATTCATATAATAGGCCAGTATTTTGTTGAAAATTTGTTTTTGTTTTTTTTTCTGGAAGAGAATTATTCATTTGGGTTGCAAATTTATTTCTGTTGTTGAAAATTTAACTATTTGGTTGGATATCCATATATATTATTGAAAACTGTACTTTTTCAATAGAAATTTTTTTTTGTTGAAAATTTATCTTTCTGGTTGAAAATTCATGTATGAGGCCAGTATTTTGTTAAAAAATTGTTTTTTTTTTCGGAAAGAAATTATTCATATTGCTTGAAAAATCATTTTTTTGGTGATGAGAATTTATGTATTTTGTTACAAATTCCTCATTTTTTGTAGAAAATTGATATTTTTGGTTGCAAATTTATGTACTTTATTTGAAAATTCTACTTTCTCGATAAAAAATTAATCTTCTTTTTTTGAAAACATCCTTTTGCTTGAAAATTCATATATAAGGCCCGTATTTTTTAGAAAATTTGTTTGTTTTTTTCGGAAGAGAATTATTCATTTTGGTTGCAAATTCATTGTTGTTGTTGAAACTTTAACCATTTGGTTGAAAATTCATGTATTTTATTGAAAACTGTACTTTTTCGATAGAATTTTTGTTTTGAAAATTTATCTTTCTGGTTGTAAATTCATGTATGAGGCCAGTATTTTGTTAAAAATTTGTTTTGTGCTTTCGGAAGGTAATTATTCATTTTGCTTGAAAATTCATTTATGTTGTTCAAAATTAATGTATTTGGTTGAAAATTCGTTTTGTTGGTAGAAAATTGATGTTTTTCGATGAAAATTACACTATTTGTTTGAAAATTTGTGTATTTTATTGAAAGTTCTACTTTTCCGATAGAAAATTAATCTTCTTTTTTGAAAACTTATCTTCATGGTTGAAAATTTATGTATGAGGCCAGTATATTTTTGAAAATTAGTTGTTTTTTCTGGCAGGAAATTATTCATTTCTATTGTATACTCACTTTTTTGATGTAGAAAACTTAAATATTTGGTTGAAAGTTCAAGTATTTTGTTGAAAGTTCGTTTTTTTGGTAGAAAATTAATGTGTTGGGATGGAAATTAAACTATTTGGTTGAAAATATATGTATTTTATTAAAAATTCTACTTTTTCGATAGAAAATTAATCTTTCTGGTGGAAAATTCATGTATAAGTCCAGTATTTTGTTAACAAACTGTTTCTTTTTGTCGGAAGGATATTATTCATTTTGCTTGAGAACTCATTTTTTCGTTGGTGAAAATTCATGTATTTCGTTGCAAATTCCTCTTTTTTTGTAGAAATTTGATATTTGTGGTTAAAAATTTATGTATTTCATTTGAAAATTCTACTTTTTCGATAGAAAATTAATGTTCTTTTTTTGAAAATATCTCTCTGGTAGAAAATTTATATACGAGGCCAATATTTTGTTGAAATTTTTTTTTCGGAAGGGAATTATTCATTTTGATTGAAAATTCATTTTTGTTGTTGAAAATTGAACTATTAGGTTGAAAATTCGTGTATTTTATTGAAAACTGTACTTTTCCGATTGAAAATTTTTTTTAATTTATCTTTCTGGTTGAAAATTCATGTATGAGGCCAGTATTTTGTTTAAAAATTGTTTATTTTTTTCAAAAGAAAATTATTCATTTTGCTTGAAAATTCATTTTTGTGTTGGTGAAAATTCATGTATTTCGTTGCAAATTCGTCTTTTTTGGTAGAAATTTGATATTTGTGGTTGAAAATTCATGTATGAGGCTAGTATTTGGTTGAAAATTTCTTTGTTCTTTTCGGAAGGGAATTATTCATTTTGGTTAAAAATTCATTTTTGTTGTTGAAAACTTAACTATTTGGTTGAAAATTCATGTATTTTATTGAAAACTGTACTTTTTCGATATAAAATTAATCTTCTTCTTTGAAAACTTATCTTTCCGGTTGGAAATACATGTGTGAGGCCAACATTTTGTTTAAAATTTGTTCCTTTTTTCGGAAGGAAATGATTTCTTTTGCTTAAAAATTCATTTTTTTTGTTGGTGAAAATTCATGTATTTTGTTGCAAACTCCTCTTTTTTGGCAGAAAATTGATATTTTTGGTTAAAAATTTCAGTATTTTATTTGAAAATTCTACTTTTTCGATAGAAAATTAACCTTTCTGGTTGAAAATTCATGTAGAAGGCCAGTATTTTGTTAAAAACTTATTTGTTTTTTTCGGCAGGGAATTATTCATACTGGTTGCCAATTCATTTTTGATGTTGAAAATTAATGTATTTTGTTGAAAAATCGTTTTTTTTTGTAGAAAATAGAGATTTTTCGATGAAAATTAAACTATTTGGTTGAAAATTCAAGTATTTTGTTGAAAATTCGCCTTTTTGGTAGAAAATTGATGTTTTTGGATGAAAATTAAACTATTTGGTTGAGAATATATGTATTTAATTAAAACTGCTACTTTTTCGATAGAAGATTAATCTTTCGGGTTGAAAATTCATGTATTATTACACCATTAAGTCATTTCCCTTTCGGGGTAGGCGTGACTCACTCGGCAGGGGAAAGTAGTATTGTGTGGAAGGGACAGAGATTTTTCTGCTCCGACCCAGGTTGCTGATCAATCTCTTTAGCAATCACCCCAAGCGAAGAACCTCACGAAGTCGTTATGTAAGGTTCCCCACTTGGGTCCATTAATAGCCAAGGTCTTTGTTTCAGGCGTCATTCACTCTACTGACACTCTTTTTATTAACTATTTGCCGCCATACTTTCCTGTCCTGGCATACTTCTCTAGCTTCTTTTATGTCCATGCATTTTTTCATGCAGGATCTCGTGTTTCTGTGACTTCTTATGTCTCTTCTAAGTAGGGTCTCATTCACAAATTCTAACCATTCTTTCCGCGTTATACCCCTGGGCGTTATACCTTGATACACTTGTTTCGTTAGTCATTCATTTGGCATTCTCTCAACATGTCCGAACCATCTTAATCCCATGTGTCTACAAGCGTCTCTTCTGCACCAAATTCTTTTAGAATTATCTCGTTACTTACTTTGTCCATTAGGGGGTTTCCCGCTTATTATGCGCATGAATCTCATGTCAATTGCGTTAATTTTACTCTTATCTTTTTCTTAATATGTCCATGTCTCGCTACCGTATAGTACAGTCGGTACAAATATAGAATTATGTTTTGCCATTTTAGCTTTATTTGATATATTTTTACTTCTGATAAGGGGACCTGCTTTACCAATAACCTTCTTACCTTCATTTATTCATCTATCTAATTCCTCATCTATCTTCCCGTCCCTAGTAAATAAGCTGCCAAGGTATGCGAACTTATGAACTTGTTCAATTCTCTCATCATTTAATAAAATATTGCATAGTGTTTTATCACTCTTTCCTTCGAACACCATAGTTTTTTCTTTATTTGCGTTAATTTTGAGGCCCATGCTCTTCATGCTTGCATCTAGTTTATTCAACATTCTTTGTAGGTCTTCAATAGACTCTGCCATAACAACCTTATGATCTGCGAACGCTAACCCTCGTACCCTTACTGTTTCGAGATCCACACCCTCTTCGTCGAAGAGAGCCATTCTTAAACACTTGTCCATAAATAATATAAATAACTATGAAGACATAACGCATCCTTGTCTAATTCCTTGAATAATTTCGAAACAGTCACTCAGTTTCCCATTCACTCTTACACTCGCTTTGCTACCTATATATATATTGATTTTATAGCTTGCAGGATCCATCCATTGACTCCATACTCTTTCAGGACTTCCCAAAGTTTACTTCTATCTACCTTGTCAAAAGCTTTTTCTAGGTCAACAAATGCACAGAAAACTTTTTTTCCTACTCTGAAACTGTTTTCTGTTATTTGACTTAAGCTAAATATTTGATCCGTACATGACCTTCCTGGCATAAACCCACTTTGGACTTAACAAATCTTTGCTTCTGTTATTTTCATTACCCTACGAATAAGTATTTTTGAATATATTTTACTTACGGTGCTTAATAAGCTAATCCCTCTGTAATTATTGCACTCGCTTTTATCTCCCTTTCTCTCGTATATTGGTACGATAATAGCTTCTTTCCAATCGTCTGGGACGTCTCCCATCTCGAAACATAAATTTATCAATTCGTACAGTCTATGTGGTATGCACGCGCCACAGTGTTTAAACATTTCAGCGTTAATACCGTCTACTCCGGCAGCCTTACCGTTTTTCAAGTTCTTAATTATATCCCTAACCTCAGTGACACAGACTTTTTCAATTTAGTTTTCCATCGAATCGTGTTCAACATCGCAGTTGTGGTGTCCTATAGCTTCATCACAGAATTGTCTCCTAAAATAGTCTCTGAAAGCCTCTAGTATTCCGTCTGCATCATATACAATTTCCCCCCTACTATTTCTCATGTTGACAATTTCTGTACTTTTGTTCCTTTCATTTTTTTATAAAGTAGTTTCGTGCTTCCTTCAAAGTCGTTTTGTATTTTTATCTCTTCTTCTGCTCTAATCATATCTTTAATTTCTTTAACTAATCTTTTAAGTATCCTGTTTTCGCGTCTATAATCATTTTTACGTCTACTTCTTTCCTCATTGCTAAGGCCTGCGATGTTCAAAGTTCTCTTGTACGCTTCTCTTTTTGCTTTTTGGGCAGCCTGAATTTCATTATTCCACCACGCATCACCAGAAATTCTTCCCACAACTACGGTACCACAAACTTCGATCGTACATCTAACAAGGATATCCCGTAACATTGTCCAGGCGCCCTCTAAATCTTTGTTTTTTATACGGTCCTCCCATGTTTCCCTATCTATGATTTCGATTATCTTATTTTGGAAATCTATTCGCACATCCGGTTTCTGTAGCTTCTCAATTTTGATTTGCGTTTGTTTTGCTTTCTTGGGTCTCTTTTTTCTCCAAGCCCGACCTAAGTTAATTTTTGAGATCAGAAGGTAATGATCAGCATTGCATTCAGGACCACTCATGGCTCTTGTATCCTTGACTAACTCTCTTAGTTTTTCATCCGCAACAACAAAGTCAATTATACTGGGGCTATTTCCTTTAGACCAGGTGTACATGTGGTGTACCAACGAGTTTATCTCCGTTATAGTTTGTTCTTGGATCCACAAAATTACCTAATACTCTTTCTGTATCCTGATTTCGGATGCCCACCCAACCGTTCATGTATCCTAGTAGAATTATTCTTTCCCCATGTTCGCAGATGTTTATTGTGTCATTTAAAGTGTCCCAGAAGGCGTCTTTTACTTCTTTAGGATCACTATCAACCGGCGCGTAGCATGCTATAATAGTCTTCTGATTCCTACTTTCATTCTAGCCCACAACAGTCTGGGAGACACGAAGCCATGGTCTCCGAGATGCTGCTTTGCTCTTTCATTCAAAATCAAACTATTCCTTGTTTACCATGTGATTCACAGTCTACTCCTGACCATATTTCAAATCCGCCTTTCAACACGCCGTTTTTTATGCCTTTAGTTTCGCATCCCTTTTTCTTTGCATCGGGCACACATAAAATATCTAGTTTCTTGACGTCCATGATTTCACGCAATTCTTTTAACTTGAGATCACTTACTCCCCTAGTATTCGAAACACCCAGTCTCCATTCGTCGCCTGAAACATGACCTTTAGATTTTCCGTGTGCATGCCTTTTGTCATTAAAAGTTCCAGTCCTTTCCGAGGCTGGTTTGTAGCTTGTATTATTCATTGTTTAGATTATACGCCCAACTAACACCTTTATGCAATAAGTTTATTTTCTGAGTCGAAATCATGTCAAAGTTAAGTATCA
>NC_046666.1:106277877-106281721 GCF_010883055.1 Belonocnema kinseyi | reverse complement strand
GGGGGGGGGGGGGGAGGTAGAGTATTAGGCCAGTATTTTGTTAAAAAATTGTTTCCTTTTTTCGGAAGGAAATTATTCATTTTGGTTGCAAATTCATTTTTGTTGTTGAAAATTTAACTATTTGGTTGAAAATTCATGTCTTTTATTGAAAACTGTACTTTTTCGCTAGAATTTTGTTTGTTGAAAATTCATGTATGAGGCCAGTATTTTGTTAAAAATTTGTTTGTTCTTTCGAAAGAGAATTATTCATTTTGGTTGCAAATTTCTTTGTTGTTGAAAATTTAACTATTTGGTTGAAAATTAATGTATTTGATTGAAAACTGTAATTTTTCGATAGAATTTTTGTTGTTGAAAATTTATCTTTCTGGTTGGAAATTCATGTATGAGGCCAGTATTTTATTAAAAATTTGTTTTGTGCTTTCGGAGGGTAATTATTCATTTTGCTTGAAAATTCATTTATGTTGTTCAAAATTAATGTATTTGGTTGAAAATTCGTTTTGTTGGTAGAAAATTGATGTTTTTCGATGAAAATTATACTATTTGGTTGAAAATTTGTGTATTTTATTGAAAGTTCTACTTTTTCGATAGAAAATTAATCTTCTTTTTTGAAAACTTATCTGCATGGTTGAAAATTCATGTATAAGGCTAGTATTTTGTTAAAAATTAGTTGTTTTTTCTGGAAGAAAATTATTCATTTTTATTGAAAACTCACTTTTTTGTTGTAAAATATTTAAATAATTGGTTGAAAATTCAAGTATTTTGTTGAAAGTTCGTCTCTTTGGTAGAAACTTAATGCTTTGGGATGGAAATTAAACTGTTTGGTTGAAAATATATGTATTTTATTAAAAGTCCTAATTTTTCGATAGAAAATTAATCTAGTTAAAAAGCTTCGATAGAACATTAATGTTCTTTTTTTGAAAACATCTATCTGGTTGAAAATTCATGTACAAGGCCAGTATTTTGTTGAAAATTTGTTTGTTTTTTTCGGAAGGGTAATTTTATATTTTGGTTGCAAATTAATTTTTGTTGTTGAAAATTGAACTATTAGGTTGAAAATTCGTGTATTTTATTGAAAACTGTATTTTTTCGACAGAAAATTAATTTTTTTTTTAATTTATCTTTTTGGTTGAAAATTCTTGTATGAGGCCAGTATTTTGTTAAAAATTTGTTCCTTTTTTTGGGAAGGAAATGATTTATTTTGCTTGAAAATTCATTTTTTTGTTGGTGAACATTCATGTATTTTGTTGCAAACTCCTCTTTTTTGGCAGAAAATTGATATTTTGGGTTGAAAATTTCTGTATTTTATTTGAAAGTTCAACTTTTTCGATAGAAAATTAATATGTTTTTTTAAAACTTACATTTATGGTTGAAAATGCATGTATGAGGCCAGTATTTTGCTGAAAATGTGTTGTTTTTTCCGAAAGGAAATTACTGATTTTTTTTGTTGAAAATCTAAATATTTGGTTGAAAATTCAAGTATTTTCTTGAAAATTCGCCTTTTTGGAAGAAAATTGATGCTTTTGGATGAAAATTAAACTATTTGGTTTAAAATATATGTATTTTATTAAAAATGCTACTTTTTCGTTAGAAAATTAATCTTTCGGGTTGAAAATTCATGTTCGAGGCCAGTATTTTGTTAAAAATTTGTTGGTTTTTTTTTCCGAAGGAAATTATTCATTTTGCTTGAAGATTGATTTATGTTGTTTAAAATTAAACTATTTTGTTGAAAATGTATGTTTTATTAAAAATTCTATTTTTTCGATAGAAAATTAATCCTTCGGGTTGAAAATTCATGTATAAGGCGCTTCCTCAGGCTTGAAAATAAGCCTGGTTCTTGTTTTATTGCAATTAATTGAAAATTGATGCATTTGTTGGGCCTGGGAAGTAGCAAACCGCCACAATAAGTGTTGTCATGGCGAACATTGTTATTGGGTCCTCTGGCTGGCTATGCAACAGCGGTTGGTCTAGCTAGAGTGTCATTTTTTTTTTCTGAACATTGAACTAGAGATGTCCACTTTTTCTAAATTGGTATCCTATGCTACGTTTTGTTGAATAATTACATAATTTGGATACATTTATTTTAATGTTTAATAAATTTCTATTCGTTTCAACAATCCTAATTTGCTCCATCAGTTTGTTTACAATAACTAAATAGTGTATTACATGACTGTATAGTGTATACAAAGACTCCATCTTGTAAATCTATTGGAATATATTTATAATTTTTACTAAATTTTAACACAGTATAAACAGTACACATTGTGCCATTTAATTTTATAATCCTATGGCTAGGACCCCAACTTAAAAAAGAAGGCTCCTCCGCTTTCTGTTAATAACATTTTAATTTTTCGAATGGAAAGCAATGAAATTCAACCAAATTTGAAATTAAACATTTTCCAATTTTGGGCACAACGTCTTCTTCTTTCAGTATTTTTACATTCTCATCATTTATGATTGAGAAAGTATTAGAATTGTCGGAAATTTGAAATCACAGTTTTTCAACTGATCTCCACGTTTCGAGACCCCCGGAATCCGAAAATCAGGTTTTCACGATGGCGTCTGTCTGTCTGTCCGTACTTCCGTAAACGTTACGAGAAACATTCTATTAATTCCAATTTTAAGCATTAGAAAAAAAAAGTTAGATATCTGAAGTCATCGAAACCCATAGATTCCGAATTATTATGTTTTAGGCTGTTAACAATGAAATTAAAAAAAAATCTACTTCTAAATTTTAATCCGAAAGCTTAACAAAAAACCCTTGAGTGCCGGCTACTCTATTGAGATAGCCTCTCTGCTTGTTATTTATGATCGTATTAATATTTCAATTTCGGAAAGGACGTTTTAAAGCCTTCAGACCATTTAAACGAGCTTCGTGGACCTTTAAAAATATCTACCTGAGTGCCTGCGGAGAATTTCTTTGAGATTCTTTGACCTAAAGAATTTTTAGTATATACTCAAAGATTTTTTTCGGTAGGGTATGAAATAAAGTCAAAAGAAGAAAAACATTTATTTTTAAAAGCCCTACAAGATTATCATAAAAAATTTTTGGATTTTCTTCAAACATCGAAAATTCAAATTTTGATTGCACAAAAAAATAATGAAAAATAAAAAATTCCATTTTGTAGACAAACTATGTAGGAGACGAAAAAAGATGAATTAACAAAAATTGTTATCGCAAAAAAGATCTAAAATTTCGTTAAGAAACACTTCTTGATATGACGCGTACTTTTTGTTTTATTCGTGAAAAATAACGTTGAAAAAAAAACATAAAATTAAAAAAATGTTTGGAAAAACGACGAAAGTTACGAGAAAAAAATACAACAAAACCTGTTTACAAATGTCTGTTGGAAATCGAGCGCGCAGCGCGAGTCTCACAATAAGAATGTATACCACAAAGCCTACAGAGCTTTGAGAAACTTAATTTTTGACTATTAATCGTCTTATCGTTATGTAATGAACCGAATGCATAGTATTAAAATGAAATTCCTTAATATTTGTAATTGCTAATTTATTTCAACCGACTGTAATCTCTAACAATAGGAAAGTTCAGTGAAGAATGACAGGCACTCAATCTAAATTCTCGACTCGATCCTAGGTTTACGATGTTTTAAGTATCGTCGAAAAAATGACACTCTAGACCCAGTGATCCCAGATCTAAAACGAGATGTGGTCCAATACTATGACAGGGCTATGTCCGTGTGAATATAGTAGGTGACGCTGTAAATGACTGAGTTGCGCGCGTAACCCATTTCTCCTCTTCTGAATTTGAAAACTCGAAGGTGCACGATTGCCGGTCGGAGCATTTCGGCGATTCTATTTATATATCTATCTGCTAACTGCTTTG
>NC_046666.1:106271857-106277777 GCF_010883055.1 Belonocnema kinseyi | reverse complement strand
TATTATAATAGTCTTATTTATATCTTGATCCGCATTTGAAAGAAATTAAACAAATTGGTGATTTTGGAATTCATCTCGTTTGGATACAAATTCAATTATTTGATTGAAAAATTAATTATTTTGTTGAAAATGTAACTATTTTCTAAAAAAGCCCTCTTTTCTATGAAAAGTTCAACTACTTTTTAAAAATTTTTATTTTTTTTATTTGAAGGTTCATCTCTTTCGTTGAAAATAGATTTTTGAAACTGACAATCAATACCATTTTTGGTTAAGAAATCATGTGTTTTGTTAAAAGGTCATCCTTCTTTGAAGAAATTAAATTGTTTTATGGAAAATTTATACTTTTTGATTAAAGATTACATTTTTCGGTTGAATTATCAACTATAAATATGTTTTGGTTGTAAAGTCGTTCTGTTGTAAATGCAACTATATTGTTAAAAATTAAAATCATAATTTTTGGGTGGAAATACTCTTTTTGTTTTTAAAATTAAACCATTTCGTTGAAAGTTCATGTCCTTTGTTGGAAATTGACCTTATTTAGTAGAAATTTAATGTTTCTGGTTGAAAATGTATCATTTTTAGTCAAAATGCAATTGTTTGGTTAAAATACCAACTGTACATCTTCTTGAGTTTGAAAGTCGATTATTTCACTAAGAGTTGAACTACTTTGTAAAAAAAATACGTTTTTTACAAGGTTTTTTAATTATGGTTGAAAATTTAAATATTTGGTTGAAAATTTAACTCTTTCACTGAAAACTCATATTTTTCGCTTAAAAAATTCAACTTTTTTTAGATAAGTCGTCTTTTTTACTTTAAAATTAAATAATTTCTTTAAAAATCCATGTTTTTTGTTTAAGATTTGTCTTTCTTTGTAGATCATTAATTTTCTAGTTCGAAAATTCATCTGATTAGTTGAAAATTTAACAATTTGTTGAAAATTCGTTTTTTTTCTTGTTCAATTCAATTTTTTAGCACATTTTTTATCTGGAAATTGTACTATTCCATTTTTGGTTATAACTTTATCCTGTACATTTTATTAGTTAAAACACCAATTATTTGATAGAAAATTAATTTATTTGGTTGAAAAGTAAACTTTTGGTTTGAAAATTGATTTATTGTGTTAATTAGATTTTTTTCCTAAAATTAAAAAAACTGAAAACTCAACTGTTTTGTGAACAATTTTTCTGTTTGGATGAGTTCAACAGTTTTTAATAAAATATGTAAGCCTTTTTTTATGAAGATTCATAATTTTAAATGAAAATTCATCTCCTTCGTTAATAATTTAAGGATTTGGTTGAAACTTCGTTTTTTTTTTTTTTAGTTGAAAATGAAACTGTTTTGTTACACCGTTCGATTTTTAAAATTGTCAATTCGTAAATAAGAGTTTTGAGCTTAGATTTATAAATAAAATTGTAAAAATTAATAATATAAAGCGACTTAAAATAAACCAATTCAATTTATAATTTAAAAAGTTTCCAATTAAAAAAGAATTATAATTAATCCATTTTTATTGATCAAAATGAACTATTTTTTAAAAAATAAGTTTACACTGTTTTGTAAAAAATCATCTTTTTGGCTTTGAAATTCAACAATTTAAAAAAAATCCTTATTGAATGAAAAGTCAACTCTTGTGTAAAATTAATATCTTTTTGGATGAGTTTAACAGCTTTTAATTAAAAATTAACACTATTTTGTTGAAGATTTATCAATTTAGTTGAAAATGTAATTATTTTGTTGGAAATTTGTTATTCCCTTTTTTTTAGTTGAAAATTCAATTATTTTGATAGTAAGTTAATTTCTATTATCTCTAAATAACAATGCAAAAATATTAATCTGGAATAACTTAAAATAAAAAGAATGTAACTTTTATTTTAAAAAGTTTTTAGTTAAAAAATTAATTTAATCGTTCAATTTTTAATGTTAGGAACTGAAATTTTTTTGAATTGTTATCATTTTGAACCTTAAAAATAATAGCGTAATTTGTATTTTTAACCAGAAATCTCTAAAATGTTAAAGTCATAAAAATTTTAAAATGGTAACTTCGTGTTTAAAATAATTTAATTTAAAAAATTGTAAAATTAAAAGGTGTTAAGAGTTTGTGTTTTATGCGTATGAATTATTGAGCGTTTAAATGAAATATTTCTGAATTAAAAATTTGTCAAGCTTCAGTTTTAAAAGTTTAAAATTCAAAAGATTTCCAACTCAAAAAAATCATTTTCAGATATAAAATGTTTAATTTTCTAATTTCATCCTGAATTTTGAATTGGAACAGGAAATTTTTCAAAGTAATTGTATGTATTTCTGAATTGGATCAGAGATTTTTTGAAAAAAAAAATATATAATTCAGATCTGGGACAAGCCATTATAAACAAATATTAAAAACTATACAAATTTGAACAGAGTGGTTCGAAATAGAAAGCCTTGAATTGTTAAAATTGTAATGAGCTAAATTTTAAGTTTGAACGCAACAATTCTAATTTAGAATAATATTCAAAATTAATTTAAAACTTGAAATTATTTGAAATAATTTGAAATACGATGTAGATTTTTGCAGATTTAAAAAAAAAGCTTTTGAGAATTGAAAATTGAATTAAAGAAAAAAAAACGAATTTTCAACAAAATTGTTAAATTTTCAAGGGAAAAGGTGAATTTTTGACCAAGAAGATTAATGTTCTATAAAAAAAAAACGATTTTCCAACTTAACCAATATATACGATTAATTTTTAATCAATCATATAATAGTTACATTTTCAGATAAAGATAAATAATTTTTAACAGAAAAAATTAATTTTAAACAAAGTTGTTGAATTTTCAACCAATCAAATGAATTTTCGACCAAGAAAATTGATGATCTACAAAAAAAGACAAATCTTAAACAAAATACATGAATTTTTAAAGAAATTATTTAATTTTAAAGTAAAAAAGACGAATTATCTACAAAAAGTTGAATTTTTTAAGCGAAAAATATGAGTTTTCAATGAAAGAGTTAAACTTTCAACCAAATAGTTAAATTTTCAACCATAATTAAAAAACCTTGTTAAAAAAAACGTATTTTTTTACAAATTAGTTCAACTCTTAGTGAAATAATCGACTTTCAAACCCAAGAAGATGTACAGTTGATATTTTAACCAAACAATTGCATTTTTGATCCAAAATGATACATTTTCAACCAAAAAGATTAAATTTCTACTAAACAAGGTCAATTCCTGGGACTGAGAGTGAATCCGGAGTGAGCCGAAAGTGATGCTGTAAATGCGCTCTTTAGGAGATATATTCTGTGGGAGAACTGTAGGTTGAAAGAGGCGTCACCCAATCCCTCATGGCCGTAGTCATCCCTCCGCAAACAATTGGGGAAAAGATTCAAGCAGGCACGTTGGTGCCTGAAACGAATCCCGAGAAGAGTAATTCTTCACTGAACGATCTTTGCCCCCACTCCGGTATGGATGGAATCAGTAGATTGTAGAAGATCGAAAGACTGGAAAGATCGAATTTACTGACTCTCTATAGGATTTGAATCTTCTAGGGAACTGAATCCTAAGAGTAAAACCCCTTTGCTGTTTCTGAAGAGATCGATCTCTTAGTGAGTCAGAGTGTGTCGTTTCTGATGAATCTTTTGGAAACGAAACTTTACTGGATGGCACCACATACAATAATTTTTGAATTTTGATAAACAGTTACTAGTTGGAATTATTGTTGACTAATGCATTATTATTTTTTTCATAAATTCAGATTTTTGTAAACTTTTATTAGAATACTTTTATCATAGAGTATTATTATTCTCTTAATTAATTAATTATTATTTAAGCAATGATAATAAATTATAGTAATCTGTAATATATTAAATACTAAAATATTGAAAAAATTAATGAATTGTTTAAAAATTAAATTTTTCAAAAATAAATTGATTTAATAAATAAAATTTATGCAAATTTTAACAATTGTTTAGAAAATAAAATAGTTTCAAAAATATTATTTAAACAAATAATAGAGTTTAAGAAAATGATACAATTTATAAAAAAAAGTATTTAATTAAAAAAGAAAATTGTTGAAAAAATAAATTCAAAGAAAACATAAAATGGTTAAACCATAAAATTGATGAAGAATCAAAAAGGTATAAGAGATGAAATATTGAAAAAAAATTGTTTAAAAACTGGAATTGGTTAAAGAATTCAATTAGGAAAATCAATTCTTTTTTTAATTACAAATTTTGAACAAAATAATTGTTGAAATAAAAGTTATAAATATTTGGACCATAAAATTAAAAATTAAATTTCAAACAAATTTATTTGAATTATAGTTAGGATACTTTTATCATCAATTATTAGTATTCCCTTAGTTAATTAATTATTATTTAATCAATGATAATAAATGAAATTGCTAAATCAGATATTTTAAAAAAAAATTATTCAATAAGTTAAATTTTTCAAAAATAAATTTATTTAAAAAAATAAAATATTTAACAGACTTAAATAATTGTTCAACAAATAAAAGGGATTGAAAAATAACATCGTTTAAGAAATTGAATTTTATAAAAAAAAAATAGATTTGAAAATATAATCTACACAAATGATAGAATTTAAAAAATTATAAAATCGCTAACAAACAGTAATTAATTAAAAAATAAAATTCTGAATGTTATTAATTTTATATTTTTCAATGTTTATATCAATATCAAAAAATTTCTATTTAATTATAATTGTAATTAAACACTAATTATTCACAAATTCACCTATTTATTAATAAATCATATATTATTAATTGATTAATAAATTACTTCAATATTGTTTCATAATCAAATAATAATGTATATTATATAGTTGTATTTTAACCGCGAATAATATAATTTGGAATTTGCGAGAAATTGTTAAATTACTATAAAGCAGCTTTTATTCTGATTTCAAAAACAGAATCTCAGAGATTAAAATCATATTGCATAGACAGAAATTAAAAGTCCAGAGAGCTGAAAGTAGGTTCAAAACCTAACTCTTTCGGATGGCAGTTCGCTCTCTTCGGGATCGTTTGAAAGTATATTCGGATAAGTTTCCATCGGGAGCAAAACCTACCGGAATTCTGGAGGTTTCGATCTTTCAAAGATGGAAACCCCTGTACTTTGTTTTGATCAGTACACAAACTAAAGGACCGGTCCTCTGTACCTGTTTTGCTCGGAATTCAAACTTAACCAGATGCTGTCGCAACCCATCTGTTTCTGAGTGATTGAGAAGGAGGGAAAGTCCACTTGGGATGGGATCACCTTCTTCCTGCAGTAAATACTTTCGGATCTTGAGAAGAGTAAAACCTAACGGGCCCTTTTTCGCCGGTACAGAGAATAAATCCCAAACTGAGCAAAACCTATTACTCTCAGTCCCTGTATTTTATACATGAAATAACATAACCTCAAAATATACGCATATCCAGAGGCGCGCGATCTATTCAAATCATGAGAAACGCCAGCATTGAAATCTGGAAATATTAAAATTTCAATCTCTTGAATTTATTTCAAAGCACATGGCCCTGTCATAGTATTGGACCGCAACTCGTTTCAGATCTGGGATCACTGTCTAGACCACCTGCTGTTCCATAGCCAGCCAGAGCAGTGATCCCAGATCTGAAACGAGATGCGGTCCAATACTATGACAGGGCTATGTCCGTGTGAAAATAGTAGGAGACGCTGTAAATGACTGAGTTACGCGCGCAACCCATTTCTCCTCTTCTGAATTTGAAAACTCGAAGGTGCACGATTGCCGGTCGGAGCACTTCGGCGAATGTATTTATATATCTATCTGCTAACTGCTTTGAAATAAATTCAGGAGATTGAGATTTTAATATTTCCAGATTTCGATGCTGGCGTTTCTTATGATTTGAATATATCGCGCGCCTCTTGTTATGCGTATATTTTGATGTTATGTTATTTCATGTATAA
>NC_046666.1:106260307-106271757 GCF_010883055.1 Belonocnema kinseyi | reverse complement strand
CGATTTTGGAATTCATCTCGTTTGGATAAAAACTCAATTATTTGATTGAAAAATTAATTGTTTTGTTGAAAATGTAACTATTTTGTAAAAAAGTCCTCTTTTATATTAAAAGTTGAACTGCTTTTTTAAAATTTTTATTTTTTTTTATTTGAAGGTTCATGTCTTTCGTTGAAAATTCATTTTTTAAGCTGACAATCAATACCATTTTTGGTTAAGAAATCATGTGTTTTGTTAAAAGGTAAAAAGGTTAACTATAAATATGTTTTGGTTGTAAAGTCGTTCTGTTGTAAATGCAACTATATTGTTATAAAATTAAAATCACAATTTTTGGGTGGAAATACTCTTTTTGTTTTTAAAATTAAACAATTTCGTTGAAAGTTCATGTCTTTTGTTTAAGGTTTGTCTTTTTTTGTAGATCATCAATTTTCTTGGTCGAAAATTCATCTGATTGGTTGAAAATTTAACAACTTTGTTTAAAATTAATTTTTTCTAGTAAAAATTATTTATATTTATCTGAAAATGTAACTATTATATGATTGATTAAAAATTAATCGTATATATTGATTAAGTTGGAAAATCGTTTTTTTTTATAGAACATTAATCTTTTTGGTTAAAAATTCATCTTTTCCCTTGAAAATTTAACAATTTTGTTGAAACTTTGTTTTTTTTCTTGTTCAATTCAATTTTTTAGCACAGTTTTTATCAGGAAATTGTACTATTCCATTTTTGATTGAAACTTTATCCTTTACATTTTATTAGTTAAAACACCAATTATTTGATAGAAAATTAATTTATTTTGTTAAAAAGTAAACTTTTGGGTTGAAAGTTGATTTATTGTGTTAATTCGATTTTTTTCCTAAAATTAAAAAAACTGAAAACTCAACTGTTTTATGAAAAAATTTTCTGTTTGGATGAGTTCAACAGTTTTTAATAAAAAATGTAAGCCTTTTTTTTACGAAGATTCATAATTTTAAATGAAAATTCATCTCCTTCGTTAAAAATTTAAGGATTTGGTTGAAACTTCGTTTTTTTGTTTTGTTTTTTTTAGTTGAAAATGAAACTGTTTCGTTACACCGTTTGATTTTTTAAATTGTCGATTCGTAAATAAGACTTTTGAGTTTGGATATATAAATAAAAATGTAAAAATTAATAATATAAAGCGACTTAAAGTAAACCTATTCAATTTATAATTTAAAAAGTTTCCAATTAAAAAAGAAGTCGTAATTAATCCATTTTTATTGATCAAAATGAACTATTCCGTTTAAAAATAAATTTACACTGTTTGTAAAAAAATCATCTTTTTGGCTTTGAAATTCAACAATTTCAAAAAAATCCTTATTGACTGAAAAGTCAACTCTCGTGTAAAATTAATATCTTTTGGATCAGTTCAACAGTTTTTAATTCAAAATTAAAACTTTTTTTGTTGAAGATTTATCACTTTAGTTGAAAATGTAATTATTTTGTTGGAAATTTGTTATTCTCTTTTTTTTTAGTTGAAAATTCAATTATTTTGATAGTAAGTTAATTTCTATTATCTCTATATAACAATGCAAAAATATTAATCTGGAATAACTTAAAATAAAAACAATGTAACTTTTATTTTAAAAAGCTTTTAGTTAAAAAATTAATTTAATCGTTCTCTAAAATGTTAAAGTCATAACAAGTTTAACATGGTAATTTCCTGTTTTAAAATAATTTAATTTAAAAAATTGTAAAATTAAAACGTGTTAAAAGTTTGTGTTTTATGCGTCTGAATTATTGAGCGTTTAAATGAAATATTTCTGAATTAAAAATTTTTCAAACTTCAGTTTTAAAAGTTTAAAATTCAAAAGATTTCCACCTCAAAAAAATCATTTTCAGATTAAAAATTGTTAATTTTCTGATTTCATCCTGAATTTTGAATTGGAACAGGAAATTTTTCAAAGCAATTGTATGTATTTCTGAAATGGATCAGAGATTTTTTGAAAAAAAATATAATTCAGATCTGGGACAAGCCATTATAAACACCAATTAAAAGCTATATAAATTTGAATAGAGTGGTTCGAAATAGAAAGCCTTGAATTGTTAAAATTGTAATGAGCTAAATTTTAAGTTTGAACGCTGCAATTTTAATTTAGAATAATATTCAAAATTAATTTAAAACATTAAATTATTTGAAATAATTTGAAACCCGATGTAGATTTTTGCAGATTTAAAAAAAAGCTTTTGAGAATTGTAAAATATTCAAAAAGAATAACAAAAATGGTTGTGATTGCTAAGAAAATTGAAAATGATTTTTTAGTTAAAAAAATTAATTTAAGTGAGTATTCGAAAAGATTTTAAAAATTAAAAAAAAGGAATCAGGACGATTTTAAGGCAACGACCCGCATAGCCTGCATTTTACTTCTGAGTAACCTTTATTTCCCGCCTTTCCGATGTTACCACAGCGCACTCTTGCCCATTTGACTTTGTCCTCCCAGGTTTTGCTCTCGTCTTCCCAGTAGCTATAATCTCACACCTCCCTGCCAATAAACTTATATCCCGGATTGAAACTGGATTCTATTGATGTCTATTCTTTTTTCTCTGTCCTTCTCCTTCTTTAGATGTTCCACAAATTTTTCTTCAAACATTTCACTCTCGAAGATTTCATTCCTCATAAGGCTAGTAACTCCCTCCCTCAATTGGACGGATTTCTGTTTCTAATCTCTCTGAGTTCTTCTTTCAGACAGATTTTAACTAGTCTATCTCCCTCTAGGTTGCAAATTCTACCACAAAATAAGAGAACCCTACGTTTCGCCTCAAAATATAGGCTTTCTTTCCCGCTTTCTTTCCTCCAAAAGTAGTTAGGTGTATTTCTGGTGACTCCCATCCCCATTTTAATTATCTTTCCCTTTACCCTTTCCATTTCATCTCTTCTAGTTAGTCCCCAAATTTCCACTCCATAGGTTGCCCCAGATTTCCCTAGTGTATTTAAAACGTAGAAAAAAACGTAGAACGTAGAACGTAGAAAGTATCTTTCTCCTATCCTCAGCATACTTAGTAGTTCTTCTCCATCATTAGCAACAATTACTATATCATCGTCGTATTTTAAGCAGTAAACTTTCTCGTTTCCTATTACCTTCCCCCCTCGCCCCTGGCTTCCCATTTCTCATCGATATCGTCAACGAATATGTTAAAAAAAGTCGGACTGAGGGGACAACCCTGTCTTACCCCCCTCCCTGTTGCGACCCTACCTGTGATGCCCTCTCTCGTAATTATCTCATTCTCTGTATTCTTATATATGCTTTTTACCATGTCACAAAACCTTCCTCTGATTCCTTTTTTCCACAATTTCTCAAGGAGCAGGTCTCTATCTACTGTATCAAACGCTGCTTTCAAGACAATAAAGGCTGCATACAGCTTTTCTCCCTTGTTTTCAATTCTATTGCCCACTAGTGAATTTAAAATAAAGATTTGCTCCCTGGTCCCTCTCCTTCTTCTGAAACCCCCCTAACCCTCTCTCAGTTTACCCTCCTCCTCTAACCAGCTATTGAGCCTGCATGTCATTATTCCCGCTAAAATTTTGTAACCCACATCCAACAGTGATATTCCCCTATAATTTTTGACATAATTTTCGTCCCCTCCCTTGTGATTGGAAAAATTCGTGCGGTTCTCCAGCCTTCCCTCAGCATCCTATTTTCCCATCCTTTTTTAATTATTAACCATAACTCTTTTTTCCAGATATCCGGAAGATTTTTGATGAATTCACCACTCAACTGATCCTCCCCAGCTGCTTTCCCATTTTTTATCTTTTTAACTGCCCCTAGAAATTCTCGATATTCAATATTCTTAACCAGTGCATCTATTTCTACCCATTCTTCCATTTTTTTTCCCTTGTCTACCCTCATCTCTTTCTACTTCGGCCCCCCAATAAGTTTCCCATATTCTGCAGCCAGTCATTACTTGGAATATTTGTACCCTTCCTTTTAAGTTTGCTTTTACAAACATTTACACCTTTCCGGAATTCCCCCATATCCCTGATCTCTCTCATTTTCTTTCTTTTTTCCTCAGATATTTCTCTCAATTTTTCTTTCATTATGTTTTTCATTTTGGTCCTTTCTCTTTTGAATTCCATTTTTTTATCCTCTCCCCCATTTTTTACGAAAATTTGTAATAAATTGAATGTTTTATACCTCTGAATCTTATATTCTTCCCCAACTCAGTCATACTCATTTAGCCGCGAGCCTCCCACTTTTTTGTCATCCCTAATTCCCTGGCTGCTTCTTTGATGATTTCTTTTGATTTCCTCCATCTTAAGTCTAAGTCCGTCACCTCTTCTACTTTAACCCACCTTTCCGCTATCATTTCTTTATAAGCAATAGTTTTCTGTGTCCCATAATAACTTTTCCCTGATTTCCCCCCTCCCATATTCTGAGTGGGTTACTCCTCTCACTGGTTTGCCCTCACCTGAAGTTTTTCTCCTTTCGCCACTCGGTCCCTTAATTGAAAATCCCACTCCCAGGTGGCCGGAGTCAATCGTGGACCAAATGTGGATCTTACACAGAACATCATTTTTCCCCTCGCCTAGCGGACCGCAAACAAAACTATTACGATTATTCCGTGACCTTCTATAGGGAATTTTAATGTAGAATCCGAATTTCAACAATTTAAAAGTTGATTTTGCTGTTTTTTCGAGTTTTTTAAAAAGGAACCGAATGGGGACCCAATGGGGTCTTTACGGGTACTTTGCAGAGGCTCCATTCGGTTCCTTCGGTCCGCCAGGGCGTGTAAGACTAGATCAATTATCGAACCACCCCCTTCTCCCTGGTCCCCAACGTAAGTGATGGCCCCCTCCCAATCTCCTTCGAAAGCTCCATTTGCTATAATTAAAGCTTCTGAATCACAGAAATGTATCAGCCTCCTTCCCTTTTGGGTCACCTTTATATCCCTAGATTTTCTCAGGCACTTTTGATCTTCCTCTCCCGCTTGTCTGTCCCCCACTCTCTCACTTAAATCCCCGACAACTAAGATCTCTTCTCCTAATTCTCTTCCACCATCTAATTTCTCTTTAATTTCGCTAAGGATCATTTTGGTTCGAACATTATTGTAACTCGAAATTATTTTACACTTTTTGCTGTTGAATAATCTTATCCCTGAGACAACTGCGCAATTCGCCCAAGTCTCAATCCTAACTCCTTCCTCAAAATTTCTCTTGATGCCTACCAATATTCCCCCCTTGCCCCTCTCTTTTTTTATTCTTTTTTATTTCCTCCCTATGCTACTCTCTATATTTGCCGCTCATTGTATTTAGTTCATTCATCAAGGCTCCCTGTTTATTTTTAACTACCCAGGTTCTTAGCAATATAATAATTTCAAATTTTTTAACATCATCCCAAATCCTTTTTATTTTGTTCCCTTTTAACCCCGTAATATTCCAACTGGTAGCCTTAATAAGACCATTGCCCTCACCCCCGTACAATAATCAGCTGATATTACCATTATTATTAACGTTATTTGTCTCGCTGCCCTTCTTACCTGTACCCGCTCGCGTTCTTCTTCCATCAGCATCTATTTTTTCTAGAGTTGTTGACTCCTCTCTCCACTGATACCAGTTTCCGTCAATCCAGATCTTCTTCTGGAAGTGCTTAACATGCACTGATCTACCTTCACTTGTCGCCTCGGTTGCCAGGGAATTTAACCATTCGCTTACGTGCTTCTGCCTCCAGCAGAATTCCAGTCGCAGAAGTCACAGTAATACTCAGACCAGTTTGCCTCTTTACCAGAGAACAAAAATCCAGAGCTTCCATACCCGTTTGCTCCTCCAACCCCCTCACTACAATATCATTCCTGCTTTTTTCCCTCATCTTTTTCTCGTAGACCCATACCCCTTTTTTAGTTTTTCCGCGGCATTCTTGGTAAGAGATAGCCCTTCCAGTGAATCTGTCAAAATGTTGGAGTTCGCAACTCCTTTGTTTGGCTCGCTTGATGCAGTTCTCTCGTCGACTACTTTTTCGACAGCGTTGTCTCTCTCTCTAGTGTCCCTTGCCAAAACTTCAGACTGACCATTTCCGTCCTTTTTCAACAACTTTGCGCACTCAAATAGTTTACAATGTCCTAAACCTCGCTGTCCGCCATATTCCTAACCTTGAGGGCAAGTTACTGACTTCCACAATCACTCCGTTACTAAGAGGAGAAAAACAATCCTCGAAGAAGACACGTTCAGAAGACACTTAGAAAACATCTCCAGCACAATACGCGTTTCTCGATCAAAGGTAACCATCAAGCAAAGCAAAAAATTACGGACCGACGCCAATCTGCGACTCAACCGTTGCGATCGCAGCGCCCCTCCTATTGAAAGTTCTACTTTCTCGATAGAAAATTAATATTCTTTTTTGATTGAAAATTCATGTATGAAACAGTACTTTGTTGAAAATTTATTGTTTTTTTGGGAGGAAATTATTAATTTTTGTTGAAAACTCACTTTTTTGTTGTTGAAAATTTCCCTTTTTGGTAGAAAATAGATGTTTTCGGATGAAAATTAAACTATTTGGTTGAATGTCGCAGTGCAAAATCCGTCAAAGTAAGCGAAGTTTTTGAGTCACCATCCTATGATTATTTATCCTTTCTATTCCGCCGAAATTTCGGTAATTTCACTAACAAACATGACGGAATACGAGTTAAGATAGGCACAATTAGAACAACGGCATCGCGTATCCACATTAAAACAACAATGCGGATCAATTAAGCGTAAAATGACTAATTTTGAGAAAGCTTTAAACGATTTCGAGTCCGACCCAGATGCTTACTTTGAATTTTTAGATATCAATGGTCGATTATCAAAGCACGCACTTTTATGGGATGGATTTGAGAAAATGCAAAATAAATTAGAGTCGCTGGCAAGAGGCGACGATGATTTAACTGCTCATGAAGATGAGAGAATCTCTTTTGAGAATAGGTATTTTACTCTTAACGGGAGAGCAAGAAAATTAATTAAAAAGTATGAAATCGCTAAATAAAATTCCAAATCGGTTCAATCAAGCAGCGATTCAAGTTTAGAAAACGCTAGTAGTTTAGAAAGAGCCGAGAGTACAGTGTCTTTAAATTCAATAAATTCAGTTCTGATGAGTCAAATAAATAGATCAAATGTAGAAAATTTAGTTTCTTTGAATGAAACAAATAGAGCTAATAACGAAAATGCAGGCAATTTGAATAATTTAAATAGAGAAAATTTAGAAAATACACATCCTTCAGTTCCATTACATAAATATAGTGCCGAACAAAGCAGTTCGATCAATTTGCAGAACGCAGGTTTTTCAGGCCACGCAGGTCATTTTCTCTTAGACCCCAATCTTCCCAAACTCGGCCTGCCATCTTTTTCAGGAACCTTTGACACATGGTTAGGATTTAGAGACACCTTTAATTCTATAGTGCATACCAATTTTCAAGTTCCAACAATATTTTAATTCCACTACTTAAAATCATGTGTCACAGGCGAAGCAGCTGAAGTAATAGCTTCACTGTAATCATCCAGCGAAAATTATGAAATTGCATGGAAATTGCTGATCAACCAGTCGATCAATGGGACTTTGTGCTCATTCACGTCATTAAAGAGAAACTTTCAACTAAACTCTGCGAAAAATGGGAAGAGTTCACCGGAATTTCAAAAATACCGACTATGAAAGAATTTACTGCATGCTTAGAGCGTCGGGTGCAAATTGAAATCACTCGGTCCTCTCAAGCACAATACAATGTTAATAAGGGTCAAAAGGTCCAGGAGAGGCCCGCGTCAGGTCACGGTTCACACCCGCCACGCGCCTTTTCGGCTACGATTCCCTCAAATGCACAAAACACAAGAACTCATAAATTATGCCCCATGTGTCAAGGAGAACATGCTATCTACACATGCAAGAACTTTTTAAAGTTAGCCCCTCAAAAGCAATTCACTGAAGTGAAAAATGCGTCATTATGCGTAAATTGCCTACGCTGTTCCCACCGTCCAATAGATTGTCGCTTAATGGGATGTCGCCAATGTCATAAGCGACACAATTCCTTGCTACATTTTGAACAAAAGGAAAATCAGGTTAAATCAACTGCTGATCCTGTAGCTTCCACAAGTACCTATCACTTAAGAATCCCTTCTGAAGTATATTTAGCAACCTCTATCGTCGATATTCGCGATGGTCAAGGTAATTATCAACCCTGTCGTATCATTTTAGAGGGGGGCGCTCAACCGTGCACTATCACAAACAAATGCGTGTCGCGACTTGGTCTGCATAAAACTTCCTTTGAAATTCCCCTCTTATCATTAAGTCACATGCAAACTAATATTAAATTCGCGACATCAGCTACATTTGAATCTAGATTTGACAATAAAAAACGCAACCTCGATCTCTTAGTAGTTAATCAAATTGCAGATGCGATGCCTAGTATGCCTCTTGATAGAAATGCATTTGAACTTCCGGCTAACATCTTTTTAGCCGACCCAAAATTCCATGAGCCTGCTCCCGTTGACATAATCATTGGAGCAGAATTCGCGTATACATTTTTACGCACGGGTCAATTAAGAATGAAGGGGCACGCTGCCGTGCTACAGAAAACGGTTTTAGGCTGGATTACAGCAGGTAGGGTCTATAATCAAAATCGCAAAACCCATAATCGTTCAGCAAACATATTTTTTCTTTTTAATCAAGGCGAAAAATTGCTTATTTTGTGGGAGTTAGACCCAGTTTGAGCAACTTCCACTCACTCAAAAGAAGATGAAGCTTGCGAAACACACTTTGCGAGTCATGCACAGCGCGATGACGACGGCCGGTACACCGTTAAACTACCATTTAATAATCAAATAAATCATCGCGCGGACTCCCGTAATGTTGCATTTCAAAGATTTTAAGCGCTTGAAAGAAAATTTGAAAGAAACCCTTCCCTAAAAATTCAATATTTAGATTGAATTGAAGATTATATCTCGGAAGGTCACATGTAATTATCACCCAAAGATTCGCTAAATAAAGGCTATTATCTCCCTCATCACGCGGTCGTCAAAGATACCAGCCTTACTACTAAAATTCTCGTTGTTTTTGACGCTTTCGCGATATCGTCTTCAGGTATATTTTTAAACGAGTGTTTAATGGTCGGTCCCACTATCCAGGACGATCTCTTTTCGATTTTTACTAGATTTAGAAAATTTTTATTTGCACTCACTGCCGACATCGAACAGATGTATGGCCAGATTAAGGTATATCCCGAAGACAGAGCTTACCAAGAAATCATTTGGCGTGAAAACTCAACCGCACCTGTCAAAATTTATGATTTGAAAAGAGTAACGTTCGGAACGGCTTCCGCCCCTTATCTCGCGACTCGTATTCTGCATCAGCTTTCAGAGGACGAGCGCGGCTCGCATCCTATCGCGTCAACAATTCTCCAACGCGACTTTTACGTCGACGACCTTTTAACAGGGGCTCAATCCTTTCAGGAAGCCCTCGTAATCCGCAATGATTTAATTAAATTGATACACAAAGGGAGCTTTAATCATAGAAAATGGGGATCAAATGATATACGATTAACAAAAGATTTTCCCAGCAATTCGCGAAATGACTGCATGTCTCTCGATCAAACTGCAACAATTGAAACGTTAGGTCTTTATTGGGACCCTCTGACCGATTCAATTGTTTATACGGTCAAACTACCAAACTTAAATGAAAAAATAACAAAACGATCGATCCTATCGGAAACTGCTCAATTATTTGACCCGTTAGGTTTGTTGGGGTCACTTGTGATTTCAACAAAAATCCTCATCCAATAATTGTGGAAAACTAAAATCGGCTGGGACGATTCAGTTCCTCTAGATTTACAAAATGCATGAGCAGAATTTCAAAAAAACTCCCCCTTCTAAATGATGTTAAATACAGTCGATGCGTTGCCATCTCAGGTACTATTGAAACCCAGATTCACGGTTTTAGCGACGCCGGCGAAAGAGGCTTCAGAGCTTGTATCTATCTATACTACAGCGATGATAAGGGCAAACATCACTGCGCTCTGATGTGTGCCAAGTCGCGCGTCGCCCCTTTAAAACTGGTCACATTGCCAAAGTTAGGATTATGCGCATCAGTATTCCTAACTAAATTGTACACATCCACTATTTTTTCGCGTCAAATGTCTGTTAATAAGACATTTTTTCAGACGGATTCTACGATCACTCTTAATTGGATCAAAACTAAGCCACATACGCTAAAAACCTTTGTCGCGAATAGGGTAGCTGAAATTAACACAATCACATAGCCTCATGAATGGTCACATGTACCAACACATGACAATCCAGCGGATCTAATATCGCAAGGTCAATATCCAAAAGATTTGTTAAGAGTCTAAAATGTGGAAAGACGGTCCAGCTTGGTTGAACGAATGAAAATCTGCTAGAAATATATTCGAGTCTAAGAGCACTAAAGCATGTGGTAGCCTATTGCAATCGTTTTATCAAAAACTTAAAAACAAAAAATAAAACAGAAAGATCAAGTGGTTCGCTTTCGAGTGAGGAACTTGACACCGCGATGAACTCTAGTTTAAAAACCGCGCAAAATGCTAGTTTATCCAAAAAAAATGAGTGCACTTTCTCGCGGAGAACCTATAGACAAAAAAAGCAGGCTATTGTCCTTAAATCCGTTTATAGACCAGGGAGTCATAAGGGTAGGAGGCAGACTTCAAAATGCCAATATACCATCTACTCAAAAGCACCCAATTGTTCTACCGCACCATCATCATATAACCACCTTAATTATTCGCGAGGAACACATCAAATTAAAACACGCGGGCGCTCAGGCCACTTTTTATGGCGTATGAGAAGAGTATTGGCCAATCGACAATCATAATGTCACGCGGCAATCATTCATAAATGCGTTAAATGCTTTGAAGTGAAGCCTCGCGGACTGGATTATATTATGGGCAATCTACCAGAAAAGCGTCTCTCGTATTCTCGACCCTTTTTGAATGCTGGCGTTGATTATTGTGGTCCTTTTTGAATAAAACATAAACATCACAGAAACCGTAAGAGAGAAAAAGCCTATGTCTCGATTTTCATTTGCTTTGCAACAAAGGCAGAGCATTTCGAACTGGTCAGTGATCTAACGACTGAAGCGTACCTCGGCAGTCTAAAAAGGTTCTTTTCTCGCCAGGGGGAGGGCTAGCACAATCCACTCTAATAATGGCACGAATTTCGTGGGTGCCAACAGGGAATGAAAAGAAATTTACGAGTTCATTCAGAGAACCTACAATGATCCGGAAGTCAAAAACTTCATTCAAAATCAACAGGTGAATTGGCGATTTCTTCCTCCCCACTCACCACATTTTGGCGGCCTCTGGGAGGCCTCAGTGAAGTCGTTTAAACACTACTTGACTACTTGTCAGCAAGTGGGTAAAGCGGTATAAAGAGACCAAAAATGTTGATGACTTCCCAAATCGTGGTTCGACAGGAAAAGTGTCCGACAAATTGGAAAAACTGA
>NC_046666.1:106247755-106260207 GCF_010883055.1 Belonocnema kinseyi | reverse complement strand
GGAGCTCTTCTTAATATTTTGACACCAAAATCATGTCGATACACCTTACCGACTGCGAGTAAAGCCACCCACGCTTTAACTTGACAGACTGTATCTTTCTCAAACACTCTTTTATTAATTTTTTTTTATTTCTCACAACAATGCATTGTAATATTTAATTAAATGTCTTTAATTCTCAAATAAATGTCTTCAGTCTTCATCTTATTTTTTTATGTGGATAGCAATATCATTAATTTTTTTAACTATTATCTTCATATACACATTGAACACTCATGTACGGTTAAATGGGGGCCAAGATGTTACGTCGTAACAATTTATTTATAATTTACGTTTTTTATCTAAGTATGTTTCTACCAAATTTCCCTTTATTTTGTCTCTAAACTAAATTGTATTTAGCTTTCTAAATTGAATATTCCTACGGCAAGGCAACGTGTAACATCTGCTATCTTTCTTTAGTATTATTACTAGAAGGTTTGTGCATTCAAAACCATTGGTTTCAGGGACATGTTCTCTTACTTTGTGTTCGTCCTTTCGAAAACTCGTTTTAGCATCTTGTCCCAATTTAGGGCGCCTTAAGTCGTTTCTTTCTTTATAGCTGCACACATGGGCCCATGGCCAACTTTACTTCAAATTTTGGGAAAATTTGGCATCTTGTAATGATGTCAGAAAGTGAGTGTGTCTACTGCCCTTCTCTAAGAATTCTATGACCAATTAGAGAGAGGCTAATATCCTCTCCACTTCTGTATCAACGATCTGCGATACCATCGATGTTCATCCCTTACTTCCAATCTTCAGATACAATTCTACCTCTACCTAGCGAACACTCGACCTCGTCTCGAGCCTATGTTCCTAAACTAATCTTAAAACTTGTCATACTCGTCGTTATAAGTTTCCTTCCTCTGTAAATTCTAGTGCTGTTTAATAAACTCTTTATTCATACAAATATATTTTTGAACCAACTGATTCCACAAAAAAAACATTTTTGTTGATGAAAATTCATGTATTTTATTGCAAATTCCTCTTTTTGGTAGAAAATTGATATTTTTGGTTGAAAATTTATGTATTTTATTTGAAAATTCTACTTTTTCGATAAAAAAATAATGTTTTTTTTTTAATACATCTTTTTTGTTGAAAACTCATGTATGAGGCCAGTGTTTTGGTGAATTTTTTTTTCGGGACTACGTCATTCATTTCGACAGAAAACTAAATTTTTGTTGTTGAAAATTCGTCTTTTTTGGTAGAAGATTGATCTTTTTGGTAGAAAATATATGTATCTTATTGAAAATTCTACTTTTTCGATAAAAAATTAATGTTCTTTTCTGAAACTTTATCTTTCTGTTTGAAAATTCATGTATGAGGCCAGTATTTTGTTGAAAGTTTGTTTGTTTTTTGGAAGGGAATTATTCATTTTGGTTGAAAATTCATTTTTGTTGTTGAAAATTTAACTATTTGGTTGAAAATTCATGTATTTTGTTGAAAACTGTACTTTTTCGATAGAAATTTTTGTTTTGAAAATTTATATTTCTGGTTGAAAACTCATGTATGAGGCCAGTATTTTGTTAAAAATTTGTTTGTTTCCTCTAGAAGGAAATTATTACTTTTGCCTGAAAATTCATTTATGTGGTTTAAAATGAATGTATTTTGTTGAAAATTCTTTTTTCTGTAGAAAATTGATATTTTTTGATGAAAATTAAACTATTTGATTGAAAATTTATGTATTTCATTAAATGTTCTACTTTCTCGATAGAAAATTAGTTTTCTTCTTTAAAAACTGATCTTTATGGTTGAAAATTCATGTATGAGGCCAGTATTTTGTTGAAAAATTATTTGTTTTTTTTTCGGAAGGGAATTATTCATTTTGGTTGCAAATTCATTTTTGTTCTTGAAAGTTTAACTATTTGGTTGAAAATTCATGAATTTTATTTAAAACTGAACTTTTTCGATAGAAAAATAATCTTCGTTTTTGAAAACTTATCTTGCCGGTTGAAAATTGATGTAATAGGCCAGTATTTTGTTGAAAATGTATTGTTTTCTTCCAGAAGGAAATTATTCATTTTTGTTGAAAACTCACTTTTTCATGTTACATATTTAAATACTTGGTTGAAGAGTCAACTTTTTTGTTGAAAATTCGTCTTTTTGGTAGAAAATTGACGTTTCTGGTTAACAATTAAAATATTTGGTTTAAAATATATGTATTGAATTAAAAATTCTACTTTTGGGATAGAAGATTAACCTAGTTGAAAATTCTTGTATAAGGCCAGTAGTTTGTTAAAAATTTGATTACTTTTTTCGGTAGGAAATTATTCATTTTGCTTGGAAATTCATTTTTTTGTTGGTGAAAGTTCATGCATTTTGTTGCCAATTCCTCTTTTTTGGTAGAAAATTGATATTTTTGGTTGAAAATTTATGTATTTCATTTGAAAATTCTACTTTTTCGATAAAAAATTAATCTTCTTTTTTGGAAAACAACTTTTCGGTTGAAAATTCATGTATGAAGACAGTATTTTGTAGAAACCTTGTTTATATATTTCGGAAGGAAATTATTCATTTTGGTTGCAAATTCATTTTTGTTGTTGAAAATTTAACTATTTGGTTGAAAATTCATGCATTTTATTGAAAACTGAACTTTCTCGATAGAAATATAATCTTCTTTTCTGAAAACTTATCTTACCCATTGAACATTGATGTATGAGGCCAGTATTTTGCTGAAAATATTTGGTTGAAAATTCAAGGTTTTTGTTGAAATTTCATATTTTCGGTAGAAAATTGATGTTTATGGATGACAATTAAACTATTTGGTTGAAAATATATGTATTTTATTAAAAATCCTACTTTTTCGGTAGAAAGTTAATCTTCTTTTTTAAAAGCCTATCTTAATGGTTAAAAATTCATGTATGAGGCCAGTATTTTCTTGAAAATGTATTGTTTTTTCCAGAAGGGAATTATTCATTTTTACGTAAAATTCATTTTTGTTGTTGAAAATTTAACTATTTGGTTGAGAATTCATGTATTTGAGTGAAAACTGTACTTTTTCGATAGAAAATTAATCTTCTTTTTTGAAAACTTATCTCTCCGGTTGAAAATTCATGGGTGAGGCCATTATTTGGTTGCAAATTTGTTGTTTTTTTTCCAGAAGGGAATTATTAATTGTTGTTGAAAACTCACCTTTTTGTTGTTGAAAATTTAAATATTAGGTTGAAAATTCAAGTTTTTTGTTGAAAATTTTTGTTGAAAATTAATCTAGTTAAAAATTCATGTATAAGGCCAGTATTTTGTTTAAAATTGTTTTTTTTTTCAGAAGTAAATGAAAATTGAACTATTTGGTTGAAAGTATAACTATTTTATTTAACATTCTACTATTTCGTTAGAAAATTAATCTTTCTGGTTGAAAATTCATGTATTATTAGTATTAAAAGGACCTCGGTGGCTCAGTTGGTTAGACACTCGGACTTGACCTCGGAGGTCCGGGGTTCGATATATATCATCAGTCACGGACGCATTTTTATAATGCAATCAAGTGATCTGATGAGAGCAGTCTGCCTAGACATATTGGACAAAGCCTGGTTTTTATCCCATCATTGACGGACTGGGTTGCAGTCAAGTACAAGATGGGGGGACCTACAGCTTAAGGTGGGTTCCGAACCACCAGAACCTCGGTAAATATACATTCAAAAATTTCCAGAGGTACCGGCTCAGGGATCGAACCCCGGACCTCTGAGGTGAAGTCCAAGTGTCTAACCAACTGAGCCACCGAGGCTCTTGATTATTATTATTATTATTATTATTATTATGTGTTTTTATTAAACTTTTACTCGGGTAAACCCGGTGATACATCATAGCCACGGACTAAGTCAAGTGACTGATGAGATTAGAATGTTATAACTTAATTCAAATAATTTAATACGATGGTTGAAACCTCCTGCGATGATGTTATAGGTATACAATTACGAGCAGCCACGAGCTTTGGAGGTGACAACAGTCACCTCTGGATGCTTTCTTAGAGCTACCATCTGCCACTCCACGGGTTTTGAGTCGCTCGCTTCCTGATGATCAAGAAAGTTTCTTACAATGCAACAGGTGTTTAATAAAACCGCCTTCTGAGCTGTTGCCGATACCCTACTGACTCCTAAATGTTCAAGATGTTCAGTGCATCTTGCGTGTACATTGCCTGTAGCCGAAATCACAATGGGATGAATGGATGCATGATTCACATTCCTCCATATGGTCTTTACTTCATGCCTTAACTCGCTATACTTGTGGATCTTGGTTGTGTAGGTTGACTGCAAATTTCGGTTAAGCGGACAAGCAATGTCGATGATGTAGACTCTTCCACCTTTTTTTTCTCGCATCACGATGTCAGGTCGATTGGCCCGGATGTAATGAGCCGTTTGGATGGTAACATCCCAATATAAGATGTAATCTTCGCTTTCTAAAACGGGCATTGGAATGTATCTATAGAAGGGCACCCATTCTTTTCAGAGTCCTAGGTTTATGACAAGATGTTGATGTATAATGCCCGCTACATCATTATGTGTGTGCGTATATTCTCTATGAGCCATTACGCGAAAGCCATGAATAATGTGCTCGATGGATTCGGTGGTATCTCCACATAATCGGAACCGGTCAACCACGTCTTGATGTAACACGTGTTTGCGATAATTCCTGGTGCTGACAACCTTGTCCTGTATTGCAATAACGAATCCTTCCGTCTCTGGATACAGAACACCCTTTCTTAGCCAAATATTAGATGCCTCACTATCCACTTCACTTTGATCTAACGTGTTGGGGTGCTCGCCATGGATGGCTTTCTGCCTCCATTGTATTTCTAATTCCTCTATGGTTTCTGCCCTGATATTCAAGGCCCCATCTGAGGACAAATTTAAGGGCGTGTATTTAAGATCCGCTTGGCAGATGGTTCTGCAAAGCGCAACATTTCGTTTGCTGTTAAAATAGTCTCGTAACTGTATAACTTGTGACTCACACAGTTTTTTGACATCTGCAACGCCCCTACCCCCTAAATGTCGTGGTAGAACTACCCTTTCAATCGCTTAATTTCTATGGTCCATTCGGTGCTTCGTCATTTCTACGCAAACAATTCTGTTTAACTTTTCAAGGTCAGTGTTAGACCATTTTATGAGCCCGATGGAGTACGTGAGGACAGGGATGGCATATGTGTTGATCGCCCTGATTTTGATTGCCGAGTTGAGAAAAGTCTTCATAATTAATCTGAGTCTCGTAGTAAAGGCAGTCATTAGGCTTGTCTTAACTATCGTATGTTGAATACCCTTAGATTCAAGAATGCCCAGATATTTATATGATTCGCCTGCAGCTATTGCCTCGATGTCATTTTCGAACTCGTTCTCTAACTTTGCGGTCCCTAATTGCCCTCTGATTAAATGTACTGTTCTGCATTTATCTAGTCCGAACTGCATGTTGATATCATTGGAAAACTGCTTTGTGACATCAATCACTTGCTGCAGTTTCTGGCCTGAACTAGCGTACAGCTTCAGGTCATCCATGTAAAGAAGATAGGTCACTTGATGACCATCCTCATTATCATGAATTCTGAACCCATGATACATGCTGTTTAGTGTTTTGCTCAATGGATCCAATGCTAAACAGAACCATAGGGCGCTGAAGGAGTCTCCTTGAAATATACCCGTCGTAAAGCGTATTGATCCAGTTATCCTTGGTTGTCCATGATCAAAATACTTGATTCTTCTACCCCAGAGCCTCATCGCATGGCTTAGAAAGCCAATAATGCGTGGACGGATTTTGTAAAGTTTTAAGACTTCAAGCAAATAGTCATGCGGAATAGAAGGAAACGCTTGCTTGTAGTCCATGTATGCCATGTGTAAGTTCCTTTGATGCTTATGAACTTGAGTCATGGCAACAGCGTCTATAATGATTAGATCTTGACAGCCTCGTGAGTTTTTACAACATCCTTTTTGTTCTTCTGTAAGAATGTCATTCTTGTCACAATGAGAATATACCTTATCTACAATGATAGCTGTAAGACATTTATAAATTGTTGAAAGACAGGCTATCGGTCGAAAGTCAGATGGTTTTTGAGCGTCTGGTTTTTTTGGTATCATATACGTAGTACCTTGGAGCATAAAACCTGGCATCAAATCTGGGTGCTCAATGATCTTCTGAAAACACCTTGCCAACGCAAGATGCACATTCTTCAGGTACTTGTACCAGAAGTTGTGCACCATGTCCGGACCTGGAGCTTTCCAATTACTTGCCCTCTTCAAGACAACTGAAGCATCCAAAGCTGTGATGTTTGTCAGATGCATTTCTGGGCTATTGCTTGTCCTTGCTTCCTCCAGTTTGAACCACGCAGTGTCCAAATTGCATCTGTTCATTTTTCCCCAAACGCATGACCAGTAGTTAGTCATATCTTCCAATTAAGGGACTTCGGTGCCTTAGTGGTTATTTGGCTTTACTCTCAGTTGAATTGCTTGCCCTTGCTTCCTCCAGTTTGAACCACGCAGTGTCCAAATTGCATCTGTTCATTTTTCTCCAAACGTCCGACCAATAGTTAATCATATCTTCCAATTGAGGGACTTCGGTGCCTTGGTGGTTATTTGGCTTTACTCTCAGTTCACGATAGAACCTTCTTTCATGTGTCTGAAAGTTTTGGTTTTCTTGCCTTCGTGCATTACTTTTCTTGTACCGACGCAGTCTGGCAGTAAGAACATCAAGTCTCTGTCGTTGAGAGTCTAAAATTTCATCCAATATTGCGGGTGTTACTGTCTTGATGTGCCGAGGGTGGATGATTTTAGTAACATGGTTCATCAGCTTTCTGGTTCTCTTTCCTTTTTTATATTGAGTTAATCGACCCAATTTTCACCTTACTTTGCTTGACATCCATATCCAACCTGATCTTCCATGGTGGATCTCGATCTCTTGCTGGAACAAAAACTGCATTTGCAGGCCTAGTTTTTCGGCCCAACGCTCTAACGGTTGCTACAGCTGCACAGTATACAAGAGTTTGCACCTCTAACGCATTTTGTGCTACGTTCAAATACGTAGGTAAAACTTACTGTCGAGATGTGCTATTAGTGTACGCAGATGATTTTTGATGTTCATTTTGGGCAGTGAATGCCTCAGTGTTGGTTCCACATATCTGAACTCTAGTAAAGCATGACAAAAATTCCTTTCCAGGTGCTGTAGTTCTTCTGAGATTTCCCTACCTACATCATCGTTAGTAATATCCGGATGTGGTTCTAATAGATCCGGTGCATGATGTTCATTATCCCTAGCACCTATGCCTTCAGCATCAATCAAGTCTTCGTTATCCACATCTTCCAAGGCGAGCTCATCAATAGGAAGCTGCCGTTCCACTTCCATTTTGATAGCAGCTATTTCAACAGCCGAAAGCAGTCTGTTTACAGATATCGAGCGTTTTTGATCTGCCAGATTCTGCTCATTTATTTTTGTGGCTAGCTCTAGGTATTTAAGTAAAAAGAGTCTATGATGTTCTCTCCTCACACCTTCCCCACATTTCTCTGCCAAAAAATAAAGGCTCATAACATCTCTGTTCATATGGTATGTCCATTTTTGTCGCTTTTTTGGTTGCTGAATTTCTGCTTCTGCCTCTGGTTGTATAAGGTCATCCACCTCTGGAGGATGTGGTGGTGTTGGATCAACAATAGGTTGAGGAAGAACATCAATTGCTCCTGCTTGATCGTTTGTCGCGGCTTTCTCTAACTGATGTTCATTGCCGTCGTCTTTCCACGTCAAATCAACCTGTTGTTTAATCTCCATTGCTCGGTCTTCTGTAACATGTAGATTAGTCCTGATGTCTTTCACCTTAGCGATAAGATCTCTTAGTGCGACCTTTTGTATATTAGGATACTTTGCAGCAAATTTTGTTCTTAAATTGTATCCTTTTTCCTTGTTTGTTTCAAACTTCGCACTTTCATAATAGAGACGCACCAATTCCTCTTTCATTGTGGTATCCCAATTGATGTTCTCCCACGGTATTTCTGTCAAGGTGGTTGGCTGCAAACAGCTAGTGCTAGCCAAAGCATTCTCAGCAGGCACAGTTGATGTTCCACTGCTTACCGTTTGTCGCAGATTTTCTTGCTGGTCAGCTGTTTGATTCGTGAGATCTGTCTGGCCATCTCGCAGCTCACCATCGCCACCGTGCCGCATGCTGTGGCCCCCAGCGGTGGCTCCACGGGCGCCCCGACGATCCTCGGGAAGTGACAAGCGTTTCAAAATCTTTAATATATTCTCCATTTTTCATTGATGGGTTTTGGTGTTCTACTTAGTCCCTCTCCTCTTCGTTATCAGCCTATTTGGCATGGGAAACCCTGTCAGTAGCAATGCTATCTCCAAAATTGCCGTCAAAGTCATGAGAGGAGAGCTCAAGCCCTACCGCGACATCAACGCGGAACACCTTCGGTATGATTATCATTATTATTATTATTATTGTTATTACACCAGTAAGCCATTTCCCTTTCGAGGTAGGCGTGACTCGCACCGTAGAGGAAAGGAGTAGTGTGTGGAAGGGATAGAGAATTTTCAGATTCATCCAGAATTCTCGTTTTATTTAAGTAAATAACACGTTTGTTCCGCAACACTGCTCCGACCTAGGTTGCTGATCAATCTCTCTAGCAATCACCCCAAGCTAAGAACCTCACGAAGTCTTTATGTAAGGTTCCCCACTTGGGTCCATTAGTGGCCAAGGTCTTTTGTTTCAGGCGTCATTCACTCTACTGACACTCTTTTTATTAACTATTTGTCGCCATACCTTCCTGTCCTAGCATACTTCTCTAGCTTCTTTTATGCCCATGCATTGTTTCATACAGGCTTTCGTGTTTGTGTGACTTCTTATGTCTCTTCTAACTAGGGTCTCATTCACATTTTCTAACCATTCTTTCCGCGGTCTACCTCTGGGCACGCTGCAATTTACTTTACCTTGATACTCGTGTTTCGTTAGTCGTTCATTGGCATTCTCTCAACATGACCGAACCATCTTAACCGATTTCTATCCCATGTGGCTACTAGCGTCTCTTCTGCACCACATTCTTTTAGAATTATCTCGTTACTTACTTTGTCCATCAGGGTTTTCTCGCATATTATGCGCGTGAATCTCATGTCAATTGCGCTAATTTTACTCTTATCTTTTTCTTGATAAGTCCATGTTTCGCTACCGTATAGTACAGTCGGTACAAATATAGAATTATGTATTGCCACTTTAGCCTTATTTGATATATTTTTAATTCTGACAAGGGGACCTGCTCTACCAATAACCTTTTTACCTTCGTTTATGCGTCTATCTAATTCATTATCTATCTTTCCGTCCCTAGTAAATAAGCTACCAAGGTATACATACTTATCAACTTGTTCAATTCTCTCATCATTTAATAAAATATTGCACAGTGTTTTCTCAGTCTTTCCTTCGAACACCATAGTTTTTGTTTTATTTTCGTTAAGTTTGAGCCCCATGCTCTTCATGCTTGCATCTAGTTTATTCAACATTCTTTGTAAGTCTTCGATAGACTCTGGTATAACAACCTTATCATCTGCGAACGCTAACCCACGTACCCTTACTGTTTCGAGATCCACACCCTCTTCGTCGTAGAGAGCCATTCTTAAACACTTGTCCATAAGTAATATAAATAACCATAAAGACATAACGCATCCTTGTTTAACTCCTGGAATGATATCGAAACAGTCACTCGATTTCCCATTCACTCTTACACTCGCTTTACTACCTGTATATATTTTTCTATAGCTTGTAGGAGCCATCCATTGACTCCATACTCTTTCAGGACTTCCTGAAGTTTACATCTATCTACCTTGTCAAAAGCTTTTTCTAGGTCAACAAATGCACAGAAGACTTTTTTTCCTATTCTCAAACTTTTTTCTGTTATTTGCCTTAAGCTAAATATTTGATCCATACATGACCTTTCTGACATAAACCCACTTAAGACTTCCTAAATCTTTGCTTCTGTTATTTTCATTACCCTACGAATAAGTATTTTTGAATATATTTTACTTACGGTGCTTAATAAGCTAATCCCTCTATAATTATTGCAGTCGCTTTTATCTCCCTTTCTCTTGTATATTGGTACGATAATCGCTTTTTTCTAATCGTCTGGGACGTCTCCTATCTCGAAGCATAAATTTATCAATTCGCACAGTCTATGTGGTATGCACGCGCCACTGTGTTTAAGCATTTCAGCGTTAATACCGTCTATCCCGGCAGCCTTACCCTTTTTCAAGTTCTTAATTATATCCCCAACCTCAGTGACACAGACATTCTCAATTGAGTTTTCCATCGTATCGTGTTCAACATCGCATTTGTGGTGTCCTATAGCTTCATCTCTGAATTGTCTTCTAAAATAGTCTCTTGAAGCCTCTAGTATTCCGTTTGCATCATATACCATTTCTCGTCTACTATTTTTCATGTTGACAAATTCTGTACTTTTGTTTCCTTTCATTTTTTATAAAGTAGTTTCCTGCCTCCTTCAAAGTCGTTTTGTATTTTCATCTCTTCTTCTGCTCTGATTGTATCTTTACTTTCCTTAATTAATCGCTGCGTATCCTGTTTTCGCGTCTATAATCATTTCTACGTCTATTTCCTTCCTCATTGCTAAGACCTGCCTCTATATCTTTGTTTTTTATACGGTCCTCCCATGTTGCCCTATCTATGCTTTCGTTTATCTTATTTTGGAAATCTATTCGCACATCCGGTTTCTGTAGGTTCTCAATTTTGATTCGCGTTTATTTTGCTTTCTTGGTTGTTTTTTCTTCATCCCCGACCTAAGTTAATTTTTGAGATCAGGAGGTAATGATCAGTATTGCATTCAGGAACCCTTAAGACCCTTGTATCTTTGACTAACTTTCTTAGTCTTTCAACCGCAACAACAAAGTCAATTATACTGGGGCTATTTCCTTTAGACCAGGTGTACATGTGGATCATTTTATGTCTAAATCAAGTATTTGTAATAAACAGACCCCTTTCTAAGCATAGACCAACTAATTTATCTCCGTTATAGTTTGTTATTGGATCCTCAAAATCACCTAATACACTTTCTGTATCCTGATTTTGGATGCCCCCCCAACCTTTTATGTCTCCTAGTAGAATTACTCTTTCCCCATGTTCGCAAATATTTATTGTCTTATTTAAAGTGTCCCAGAAGGCGTCTTTTACTTCTCTAGGATCACTGTCAACTGGCGCGTAGAATGCTACGGTAAATAGTCTTCTGTTTCCTACTTTCATTCTAGCCCACAGCAGTCTGGCAGACACGAAACCATGGTCTCCGAGATGCTGCTTTGATCTTTCATTCAAAATCAGACCTGCTCCTTCTTTACCATGTGATTCACAGTCTACTCCTGACAATGTTTTAAATCCGCCTTTCAACACGCCGTTTTTTATATCTTTGGTTTCGCATCCCTTTTTCTTTGTTTCAGGCACACATAAAATGTCTAGTTTCCTCACGTCCATAGTTTCACGGAATTCTTTTACCTTGAGATCATTTACTCCCCTAACATTTCAAACACCCAGTCTGCATTCGTCGCCTGAAACATAACCTTCAGATTTTCCCTGTGCATGCCTTTTGTCATTAAGAGTTCCAGTTCTTTCCGAGGCTATTTTGTAGTTTGTATTATTCATTGTTTAGATTATACGCCCTACCAACACCTTTATGCAATAAGTTTATTTTCTGAGTCGGAATTATGTCAAAGTTAAGTATCAAATCGTCATATTGTGGAGATTGTAGTTATAACGCCAGTCCCACCAAAAACTTCAGGTAATAAGGGAGGGTTGGAAGAGGGGGAGGTAGAACTGGAACGGAGAGAGTCGTCTGGGGTTTGTGTTTTTGTTTTCATGCTGAGAAGGTCACAAGCCTTCAGCAGCGTTGTAATATATGGGAGTTAGTATCCGGCCGTCTTTGAATGATAAAAAGAGAGTTACCCCCCCCCCCCCCCCCCCCCCGGTATAAAATATCAGCGTTATTTTTAGTTTGTAGGTTTAAAATTTCTTTTTTTATCGTAAAATTATAATAAATTGATATGAATTACTTATCTATAAGTACGTTTCCGGATTTCCTAGGAACTGCATATCGAAGCAAACTGTTAAGAAAGTGCATATATTCAAAATTTAAAATTTTATATTTGGCTTTTTTCCCAACCGAGTATACATGACCGGCCTCTTTTAGAGTTTATACGAAACTGTTACAGAAAACACAAGAGGAAGTGAGGCACGATTTACAACTACGTCATATTCGACAGTCGTTAAAATCATCTTGTTTAGAGTCCTTTCGAAACCATTGAAACTTTTTAAAAACGCACTGTCTAAGGACGTTAATTTGATAAAAATTTTCCGCATTTTTCAATACATAGCCAAACTTTTCACCAATAAAACAGTTTAATTTTTGAGTTTTCAGCTAAGTGTACAGATAAATCATTTGTTTTATAATTTATTTAAATAA
>NC_046666.1:106240422-106247655 GCF_010883055.1 Belonocnema kinseyi | reverse complement strand
CCCCCCCCCCTCCAACAGTTCAAAATATCAGCGTTATTTTTAGTTTGCAGGCTTAAAATTTCTTTTTATCGTAAAATTATAAAAAATTGATATGAATTACTTATCTTTAAGTACGTTTCCGGATTTCCTAGTTACTGCATATCGAAGCATACTTTTAAGAAAGTGCATTTATTAGGCTAGTCAACGAAGCTGAATGAGGAGGCTTAAATGGAAACAATTTATAACAATGAACTTAGTTGTCAGGAAGCTTCCTTAGGGCGTCTTGAAACACCTCCCAAAATCCAGTAACTTTGGGGGGGGGGGCTCGAGCTGCTATCTTCCAATATGGGGGATTATTTCATTTTTTCATATTTTCCTTGGAAACGGCTGTTTTTAGAGCAAAAATAGTTATATAATAAAACTCTCTAAATTTTCTGCTGAATAAAAAGGTCATATAAAATATTGCCATGAAGTGAATAGTTTGCCCGAAAAATTAAAAAGATTGAGCATTTTTGGAAGTTCATTATTTTTGCATTTATGAGCGATTGCCTCAGTGAAAACGAGTGCAATTTATTGTTTCGAGCTTGGCTGAAGGTAAGCTACCGTAAAATATCGATAATTTCGTTGTAGCAATATTATTTATTTAATAATGAAAATTATTTTGATCATTTTCAACGCTTAATTTGAAGAAGTTGCTTTCATTTCTCGAAGTAGGGACTTTGTCATTTACCTTTGCTTATTTCTTAACAACGCATCCGCAAATTTTTGAAATTTTAAATTAATTTTTTGATATTAAAAAACGTCTTTTTTTAACCTGTGTCAAAACTCTCGGAAAATCCAAGCTGAGTCTGGGGGTGAAGTAATAACGACAAATGCCCGACTCGCACTATGACCTGCTAAGGTTACCCCCACCATTGCATCCCGCGCGTTACCCCTCGCTTGCTTTTTCTCGCCTGGGATTATATCTTCGAAGCGTGACGTGCCTAAGATATTTAAGGATTCCCCGCATTAAAATTAAGCTGTTGTCCTTTTGGTTCCATTTTAGAAATTTCCCATGGAGTTTATAACTCTAAAATTCGAATATTACAACAAATCTTTCATAAAATTGAAATTACTTCAACTTATATATTTCTTGTATATTTCTTGTATATTTCTTATATATTTCACGTATATTTCTTGAATAAAAACTAATTTACTTAGTTCAAAATTAATTTCTTTCGAGAAAAATGTAACTAGTTTGTAGAAAATTGGTTTTGTTTTGGTTGAAACTTCATCTTCTTGGATAAAGATTCAATTTTGTAGTTAAAAATGAGTTTTATTGCAAATTTATATATTTTCAGTTTGAAATGTCGTTTTTTTTTTTGAAAAATTGATCTTCAAACATATAGTTAAACTATTTTATTGATGTTTGCACTTTTTTTATTTGAAAATTCTATTATTTGGATACAAAATCGTGCATTAAAAAGTCTTGTTTTCTGTTAGAAGACTATTTTTCTTGGTGGAAACTTCTCAAAAATATTTATATTCAACTATTTCATTAAAAATTCAACTAATTTCTTAAATTGAAACTCTACATTTTGATTGAAAATTCATATTTGAGAAGATTTCAAAAGATTACGAATATTTTATCGAAAAATCAGAAACTTTAAAGATATTTTTTTATATTGCAGGATTGAGTAAGAATTTATGGAAAAATTTTTTCTTTTTTTTTCTTTTATAAATTATTTTTTTACAGAATTCCTAAAAAAAGTTTCGACCTAAAAACGAATTTGGAAGAATAAATGAAAATTGAACAATGATCACATTAGAAAAAAATCTATTAGGTTAAAAGATATTTAGAAGTTTTTAAGAGATTCAAAACTAATTTAAAAGGTTTAACAAAATATATATTTTTAAAGATCTTGAAATAAGATTTTGACGTTTTAAAATGATTTTTAAACTTCTCAAATAATAAAAATATATACTTAAGATTCCTGTTAAATTTTTTAATGATATTTCATTTTAAAAAATAATTTTAAATGAATATGTAATAAGATCTCAAAGCAAATTTGTATTTATAAATAACTATTGAACAATGATTGATATGTGGCAACTCAAAATAAAAGGATTTAACTTCTTATTTGAAAAGTATTGTGAAATTTAATCTTTTAAGTTTTAATGCTTTTCAATGAAAATTGCTTAAAATGATATAATTTTTAAAAAATTCCAGATTGGTTGTTTCATTGTTCAATTTAGAGCATGAAGTTTTTTTTAACATTCGATCTGTACAGTTTATGAAACTTGTAGTTTATTTATTTTGCAATTTACCGATATTTATTTTAAAATTGGAAAATTAAAAATGATTATATTCTAAAATTAATTTTAAGAACATATTTAGAAAAATTAAAAAATATTTCCAAAATTGTCATTTATGAAACTTAGAATTATTTTATTTTGCAATTTACCGATAATTATTTTAAATTTGGAAAGTTAAAAATCACAATTTTTAAAAATTAATTTTAAGAATATATTTAGTAAGATTTAAAAATATTTCCAAAATTTTCCGAAAATAATATGGAAGATTTTAACATCTTATTTTAATTTTGCAGGATTTATTAAAAGTTTTATGGCAAACTCGAATTGTATAAAAAGGAGTTGTTAAGAAGTTTAAAAAGAATTTAAAAAATGATAACGAATTAAAAAACATTCCATAACATTTTCAAACAAATTTAGGATTTCGAAGATTTTGAAATCAAATTTTGAAACTGTTTAAGCATATTGAACGGCTGAAAACGGCGTAAAATATAACAATTTCTAGTTTTAGAAACAAATTAGATGAATAAATTTAAAAATTTTGAAATTCAAGTACAAGGAATTCGTTTCTTCCATTCAAATAGCTTGAGATTAAGTTTAATGTCTCTGTCAGTGACAAATGATAATATAAATGTATTAATTATAAAATATTCCAGGATTTTTCACAATGTGAATCTTAATACGCAGTGCTATTATTCATTCTCATTTTAATTTAGAAACCGAATTTTTTCTATGTATAACTGCCAAAAATTTGTATTTGTTTATAAAAAATTTGGTTACAAACACTATTTACAATAAGGTTTATTCTTAACGTTTTAATTATTTTCGTGATTAAACATAATTCTTATATTAATATGTACATTGAATCAAACTAGTACGAGTTGTACAATATTTTGAAATTCAAAGTAATAAAGTCCATGAATTTTAAACTGAAAACGTTAAAAAAATGGAATAATATGTAAGATAGTAAGATTGGCCAACTTTTTAATTAGTAGCGTGTAAATTTTATAAATTTCAAATTCTGTGTTTTTGAAACTCTATTTCTTTAGAATCTTTATATGGTAAAATTATTTTATTTCAAATTAAAAACATTAATAGTTCCATCAATTTAAATTCATAGAAAATGTTTCCACGAAAATTATTGCAGATTGATACACAAGAAATTACAGTCAAATCTCACTTTTAAAACGTTAAAAATAGTAAAATTTGCGAAGCTTTAATTTCTAGTTTAAAGATCTTCAGAACATAATAAATTTAAATTCTGAGCTTTCCAAATGACAGTAATATATAGACATTCTATGAATGAGCATTGCGTATACAAATGGATTATAAGTACAATGGATACTAATTTCAAAATCTCAGGTAACCCGCCTCTAATCAGTCTAATCCGACGCGAGATGTACTGGGTAGAGGCAAGTGAGGGGTAGCAATGGTGGCGGTACACTTACATAAGCAGGTAATAGTGCGAGTCCGACTATGACCGTAATAACGATGTATTTACTGCAGGCCCACTTTTTTCTTCAAACGGTAGAAAAACATAATGCACCCATCGTAAATAATCCCAACTCCTTCCATGTGCCTGGGACCCTTCGAACTGCATTTCCCAGGGCATGAAGCGACCACTGTCATGTGGCCACAGGCGACTAGGGATCGTCCATATAATACGTAAGACATTTTTCTTTTGTTTATATCGCTGTGTCCTTTTCAACATGATAAAAATATTATTTTCGTCTTTATTCAAACAACAGAAAAACGTCTTACGTAATATATGGACAATCCCCTATCGGTGTTCCTCTTCCGCCAAAGCAAATACGCGAGGTCATTTCTATTTTTGTAAGAGAACCTTTTTTCTCCCGCTAACATTTCACGTCTATTAAACGCGTTTTTTGTATCAGAAAAAAATCATATAATTACTGATTTTTGCATGAAGCATTCCAAAGGTGCTCCAATGATCGTATCAAAATTCAGTAATGATCGGATTAAAACTACGCTTACAATCAAGCTCTAAAGTGAATTTAAAGCTTTTGTTCGACACGCCTCCAAAATACTTCTGGCTTCACATCTACTGTTGTTTATATAGAAAGTTATTTGCAAAATAATAATTTCGAAGACAATCTAACAAGAACAGAAAATTATTAACATTCCATGAAATAATTCAGATTAATACTTCAAAGAGAAAAAAATAAAATAACCATTTTTGTATCTCCATTCTTCTCCCGCTAACATTTCACGTCTATCAAACGCGTTTTTTGTATCAGAAAAAAATCATATCATTACTGATTTTTGCATGAAGCATTCCAGAGATGCTCCAATGATCTTATCAAAATTCAGTAATGATCGGATTAAAATTAAGCTTATTATTATTACTATTATTACTATAACTATATATTTACTATTTTTCATTAAAAAATTACTTCGGAAAAATGTATTTTGTAACTAAACGCTTTCACTAAATTTAAAATATTGGCTCAGTGAAAATATTAATTCATGTTATTTAAAAAAATTTTTTACAAACAGTAATAGTTATTTTATATTTATGAATATTTGACTGCTCATTCAAGGCGAATAAATCAAAACCGAATATTTAAAAATAAACAATTTGAAATTGAATTGTTTTACCTGGGAAAACTTAAATCTATAAAATTTCGAATATCTTTTCAGCTTTGAACGTTACTATTTTGAATGTTATTTAAAAAGAAAGGTTTAGTGTCTAAGTGAAATGTTTCAATTTAGATGTTTAAATAGCAATTGGACCCTTATTATTTCTAGACGAAATTTGTATCAACAAAATTCGGCTAGTCGAACCGAGAATTCCTGTGCAAATTGCCACAGCTAATTTAAAATAAAATGTCGATTTTTGCAGATTTAAAAAAAATGAGAATCTTTTTAAAAATTGTGAAAGGCTTCAAAAAAATTAAACATTTTCGTTAGACTTCTAGGAAAATTGAAAACCATTTTTTATTTTTGAATATTATTTACAAAGAATACTTAAAACGATTTTAAAAGATTTTCAAAATTGTTAAAAGAGTCTAGAATATTTTAACATGATTTTTTATAATTTGCGAAATTTCTGAAAGTTGAACGAAAAATTCTATTAATTTCAAAAGACATTCAGAAGTTCGAAAAACATTTCAAAAATAATTTTAAAGTTGCATACATGTAAAATAACTTCTAGATTTAACAAGATGTTGAAATAAAATTTGAAGTTTTTAGTAGTTGAAAATTCGTTTGATTTATTTGTTAACTGTAAAGCTTCATTATAAGCTTACTTTTAATCCGATCATTACTGAATTTTGATACGATCATTGCAGCACCTTTGGAATGCTTCATGCAAAAATCAGTAATTATATGATTTTTTTCTGATACAAAAAACGCGTTTCATAGACGTGAAATGTTAGCGGGAGAAGAATGGAGATACAAAAATGGTTATTTTATTATCTTGCCCTTGAAGTATTAATCTGAATTATTTCATGGTATGTTAATAATTTTCTGTTCTTGTAAGATTGTCTTCGAAATTATTATTTTGCAAATAACTTTCTATATAAACAACAGTAGATGTGAAGCCAGAAGTATTTTGGAGGCGTGTCATACAAAAGGTTTAAATTTACTGCAGAGCTTGATTGTAAGCTTAATTTATATCCGATCATTACTGAATTTTGATAAGATCATTGGAGCACCTCTGGAATGCTTCATGCAAAAATCAGTAATGATATGATTTTTTTCTGATACAAAAAACGAGTTTAATAGATGTGAAATGTTTGCGGGAGAAGAAAGGTTCTCTTACAAAAATAGAAATGACCTCGCGTATTTGCTTTGGCGGAAGAGGAACACCGATAGTTGCCTGTGGCCACATGACAGTGGTCGCTTCATGCCCTGGGAAATGCAGTTTGAAGGGTCCCAGGTACATGGAAGGAGTTGAGATTACTTACGATGGGAGCATTATGTTTTCTACCGTTTGAAGAAAAAAGTGCGCCTGCAGTAAATACTTCGTTATTACTTCACCCCCCAGACTCATCTCGGAAATTCCGAGAGTTTTGACACAGGTTCAGAAAAAAGCAGTTTTTAATATCAAAGATTAATTTAAAATTCCGAAAATTTGCAGATGCGTTGTTAAGACATGAGGAAGGTTAATGACAATGTCCCTACTTCGAGAAATGAAAGCAACTTCTTAAAATTAAGCATTGAAAATGATCAAAATAATTTTCATTATTGAATAAATAACATAGCTACAACAAAATTATCAATATTGCACGGTAGCTTACCTTTAGCCAAGCTCAAAACAATAAACTGCACTCGTTTTCACTGACGCAGTCACTCATAAATGCAAAAATAATGAACTTCCAAAAATGTTCAATCGTTTCAATTTTTCGGGCAAACTATTCACTTTATAGCAATATTTTATATGCCCTTTTTCATTCAGAAGAAAATTTAGAGTGTTTTATAGCCAAACTATTTTGCTCTAAAAACAGCCGTTTCCAAGGAAAATCCAAAAACATTAAATAGGCCGCCATAATCGAAGATGGCGGCTCGAGCGCCCCCCCCCCCAAATTTACTGAATTTTGGGAGGTGTTTCAAGACCCCCTAAGGAAGCTTCCTGCCAACTAAGTTCATTGTTATATATTATTTCCATTTAAAATCTTTCTTTTACTGGCCTATATTCAAAATTTAAAATTTTCTATTTGGCTTTTGTCACAACCGAGTATACATGACCGGCCTTTTTTAGAGTTTATACGAAACTGTTAGAAAAAACACAAGAGAACGTGAGGGTCGATTTAAAACTAGGTCATATTCGACAGTCGCTAAAATCATCTTGTTTAAAGTCCTTTCGAAACCCTTGAAATTTTTAAAAAATACACTGTCTAAGCACCTTAACCTGATAAAAACCTTCGGCGTTTTTCAATACATAGCCAAACTTTTCACCAATAAAACAGTTCAATTTTTGAATTGTCAACTAAGTGTACA
>NC_046666.1:106238655-106240322 GCF_010883055.1 Belonocnema kinseyi | reverse complement strand
GGAGCAACTGAATCACGACTTGCTAGACTGCTACGATGCGAGTGTGGCCCGTGAACGGGGTTACATGGCACGGCTGCATGCTCTGTGGTGCGAAAAACACCCCGAGCTATCGCACTTTTCGCAGCAACGTCTGCGAAACCATGCTGATCTACTCCGTAAAAGGGGCTATGTAAGCGGAACGCCTACTCTATCACAGCCTAAAGATCTGGCTGAAATGGATGACGAGCTTCGTGGACATTTTTCCGGTGAATCCGACCTCTGGGCTATCAATTGTTGTGTGTATAATGCAGCAAGAGCTTTGGCCGATGCGAACCGTAAAACAAAACCAACGGCTGATCATAAGACCAAAAGACGAATGCATCAACTTGCCATAAAGATAGCTGGGCAAGACAGTACGCGTCCCGCACTCAATTTGTGATTGAATACGTCACATCTGGCAGGAATTTTACCGCCAAGGTTCGAAAGTTCGCGCGCGAACTCCGGACCCGTTATCACACACTTAGCAAGTCAAAGCTGCTGACCATCAGGCAGCATATTGTTGAGAGAATACGGATACTATCTGACGCTAAGAGAAGTCTAGAGCGGAGGGAGAGGTGGATCAGAGAAAATCAACAGTTTCTCTCTGACCCATCTCGACTCTTCCAAGACCCTCCAGTTAATGTCGAACACCCACCCAAACCAGAGGAGGTCGAAGTATTTTGGAGAGAAGTCTACGAACCGGGACCAATCTGGTCCCGGTGCGGAATAGTTCTTCATCCCTCTTAATACTCTTTTCACCTCATCGGTAGTGATGGGTGGGCATTCTTTATTAGGTGTTATGAGGGCAACACATAACTCCTTGAAGCTATTTATATTTTCTGAGTCTTCGTCCAGTCTATGCTGAACTTCGTAGACTTCTCTCCAAAATACTTCGACCTCCTCTGGTTGGGGTGGGTGTTCGACAGTAACTGGAGGGTCTTGGAAGAGTCGAGATGGGTAAGAGAGAGACTGTTGATTTTCTCTGACCCACCTCTCCCTCCGTTCTAGACTTCTCTTAGCGTCAGATAGTATCCGTATTTTCTCCACAATATGCTGCCTGATGGTCAGCAGCTTTGACTTGTTAAGTGTGTGATAACGGGTCCGGAGTTCGCGCGCGAACTTTCGAACCTTGGCGGTAAAATTCCTGCCAGATGGGAGGTTGTCAATCACACATTGAATGCGGGACGCGTACTGTCTTGCCCAGCCTATCTTTATGGCAAGTTGATGCATTCGTCTTTTGGTCTTATGATTAGCCGTTGGTTTTGTTTTACGGTTTGCATCGGCCAAAGCTCTCGCTGCATTATAGACGCAATAATTGATAGCCCAGAGGTCGGATTGATCACGCGGTTGGTCTTAGTGTCGCCTCTCTTTCTTTGTTGCCGGCTTGTTCTAGCTGTGATAGAGTAGGCGTTCCGTTTACATAGCCCCTTTTACGGAGTAGTTCAGCATGGTTTCGCAGACGTTGCTACTGTCCGTATAAACTCTAAAAGAGGCCTGTCATGTATACTCGCTTGGGAAAAAAGCCAAATAGAACATTTAAAATTTTGAATATATTCACTTTCTTAAAAGTGTGCTTCGATATGCAGTAACTAAGAAATCCGGAAACGTACTTAAAGATAAGTAATTCATATCAATTTATTATAATTTCA
>NC_046666.1:106234239-106238555 GCF_010883055.1 Belonocnema kinseyi | reverse complement strand
GTTCAAAATAGCAGCATTATTTTTAGTTTGTAGGTTTAACATTTCTTTTTTATCGTAAAATTATAATAAATTTATATGAGTTACTAATCTTTAAGTACGTTTCCGGATTTCCTAGTAATTGCATATCGAAGAACACTTTTAAGAAAGTGCATATATTCAAAATGTAAAATTTTCGATTTGGCCTTTTTCCCAACCGAGTATACATGACCGCCCATGAAAACACCAGAGAACGTTAGGGTCGATTAACAACTACGTCATATTCGAAAGCCATTAAAATCATCTTGCTCAAAGTCTTTTCGAAACCATTGAAACTTTTTAAAAATAAGCTGTCTAAGGACGTTAGTTTGATAAAAATTTTCCGAGTTTTCCAATACATAGCCAAACTTTCCACCAATAAAACCCGGTTCAAAATATCAGCGATAGTTTTAGTTTGTAGGTCTAAAATTTCTTTTTTTTATCGTAAAATTATAATAAATTGATATGAATTACTTATCTTTAAGTACATTTCCAGATTTCCTCGTAACTGTATATCGAAGCACACTTTTCTAATATTTAAAATGTTCTATTTGGCTTTATTTCCAGCCGAGTATACATGAACGGCCTGTTTTAAAGTTTATACGAAACTGTTACAGAAAACACAAGAGAACGTGAGGGTCGATTTACAACTGCGTCATATTCTTTAGAATAATCTTAGTTTGGAAAAGGACCGATCATATGCCCATGAGATAATGGCGCAAAACGAACCTGCCTCAAACCAGATCAATGTCTCACAATTGTTTTTCATATCAGCTACCCGCGTGGGAGACCACACACGCAATAAAATCGAGATCGAGCTAATTTAACATCATCTCAATTGTAACAAGTCTTCAGAATGTGTAAAGAATGTTACAACTTCACCGGTAATGCTCGATCAATAGGGTTAAATAATAATGCCAGCGGACACCAACCCACAGAAACGACTTTTGGGTAGACTCATCGAGACACGTGTTCCATTCGAGAGAAGAGGAAAAGAGACAGGAAAGAGAGCTCCTTCAGCTTCCTTCCTCACCGAGCTGCCGCTATTCCTCCCCTCGTCCTATCTATACTACTTTGTTTTTTTGTCTATGTGTGCATCAGAGCTCCAGGCTCCCTCTGCACCCCCAGGGTGTTTAGGAGATCCCAGCCCCATACATTATCATTAAACTTTCAGGTCTCTATGCACAATCAACCCCTGTCAAGCACAAAAAATTATCCATAACAAAAAATCTATCATTTAACCCTTCCCTTTTTGAGAACTTCACAAACAACAAATGTTATGAAACATAATCTGATACTATCAATGAAAAACATCTCCACAGCGTCAAGTGCCACCCATCACGAAAGATTCCTCACAGTAAGAATCAAAACTTCAAGTTATCAAAAGAAATTATTGCAATAAACCAATTAAGAAAACAAATTCACATTCCGTGAGGCGCTCCGTGTAAATAAGAAAAGGTTGTACGAAATATGGAAAAAACAATCTACTCACAAAGTACTGAAAAATGTTATGACCATTATGAGAGACAAATTGACTGTGTATATAGAAATTAATCAACATAATAACAACAAAGAAGGACATAAGTCGCGGTGCGCAAAGCGCTTCGTGCAAGTAGGCTCCAGTTGGACAAATTATACAAAACGAGTGAAAATTCTCATTAACTAACGAATATTATTCCTTAATTTCTAGAATACAAAAATATCTTCAGAAATTAACCCACATAATAACAATAAAGAAGGACATAACTCGCGGTGCGCAAAGCGCTCCGTGCAAGTAGGCTCCAGCTGGCCAGACTTATACAAAACGAGTGAAAATGCCCATTAACTAAAGACTATTATTCCTTTATTTCTAGAATACCAAAATAACTTAAGAAAGTAACTCACATAATACCAATAAAGAAGGACATAACTCGCGGTGCACAAAGCGCTCCGTGCAAGTAGGCTCCAGCTGGACAAATTATGCAAGACAAGTGAAAATAACCATTAACTCCTGACTATTACTCCTTAATTCCCGGAATACAAAAATTACTTACAAAATTAAATCACATAATACCAATAAAGAAGGATATAACTCGCGGTGCGCAAAGCGCTCCGTGCAAGTAGGCTCCAGCTGGACAGATTATACAAAACGAGTGAAAATGCCCATTAACTAACGACTATTATTCCTTAATTTCTAGAATACAATATTTACTTCAGAAATTAACCCACATAATACCAATAAAGTAGGACATAACTCGCGTTGCGCAAACCCCTCCTTGCAAGTAGGCTCCAGCTGGACAAATTGTGCAAGACAAGTGGAAATACCCATTAACTCCTGACTATTACTCCTTAATTCCCAGAATACAAAAATTACTTACAAAATTAAACCACATAATACCAATAAAGAAGGACATGACTCGCGGTGCGCAAAGCGCTTCGTGCAAGTAGGGTCCCGCTGGACAAATTATACAAAACGAGTGAAATTGCCCATTAAATAATGACTATTATTCCTTACTTTCTAGAATTCAAAAATTACTTCTGAAATTAACACAGATAATACCAATAAAGTAGGACCTAAATCGCGGTGCGCAAAGCGCCGCGAGCAATCAGGCTCCAGCTGGACAAATTATGCAAAACGAGTGAAAATGCACACTAATTCTCGAATACTACTCCTTAATTCGCAGAATATAAAAATTACTTAATAAATTAACCCACATAGTACCGACAAAAGAGAACCCACTCGCTGTGCGCGAAGCACTCCGCACGTCATAGGCCGAACGACTGATAAGTACGCAAATCGAGTAAAGAAGTAACCAACGACCAACCATCCCCCCAGCCCTGCTACTCAGAATTACTAAAGGATAGAAATCAAATCACGGAACGCGAAGCGCTCTGTGCGTTATAGGCAGAATAACTGACAAGCACGCAAATTGAGTGAAAGATTTACCAACGACCAAACATCACCTCCAGCCGTACAACACAGAATTACTAACAAGATAGAACCCAATTCACAGAGCGCGAAGCGATCTGTGCATTATAGGCAGAACGACTGACAAGTACGCAAATCGATTGAAAGATCAACCAACGACTAAACATCACCCCCAGCCCTACAACACAGAATTACTAACAAGGTAAAACCCAATTCACAGAGCGTTTAAGTTTGGTTTCGTTAAAGATTTTAGTTTCTAGATGTTCCATAAAGACATTGGCTATTACAGGTGAGATTGGGGATCCCATTGCTGTAAAAGGATTTAGTTTTGCAGCGAGGAAACGTGCTAGGTTGTAAGTTGGTGAGTTTATTGCGCTGACGATCGGTCTGAGTGGAATGTTTTCTTTGTGGATTTTTGGGAGCCCGTAAAGTTTTGGAGAGATGGGATTAGTAGGTATTAAGCTAGAGATTGTTTGGCTGTCAAGCTTAGAGTCTTTGAGAAGAGTCGTTGTTTTACTGACTATTGTTTTTGTGGGGTCCTTTTTAAGTTTTTTGTATGTATCGTCAGTTAGAAGGTCCATGATTTTGTAGTTATAGTCTTCTTTGTTCATTATTACTGTTGTGTTGCCTTGTCTGCGGGTAATATTATAATATCTTTATTTTGATTGAGTTCTTTAATTGCCGTTTTTTCCTGTTTTGTTAAGTTTGAGGATGGAACTTGAGCTTGGCGTAAAATGTTGGCCGTCCTGCGTCGTATGTCATTTGCTTTTTCGGGTGAAAGGGTATATATTGTGGATTCTAAATTGTTGATTATTTCTTCTTTTGGTATTTTTGATGGAGCTACAGCAAAATTATGTCCTTTAGATAAGGCTGAAATCATTTCATTGTTGAGAGGGTGGTCAGAGATGTTTTTCACTGTATTTGTTAGTTTAGTTTGCTTTACTGGAAGTAATTTGTCAAATTTTGTTTTTTGTTCTTGGGTGGAAACCTTACCACTGCAATGTTCACGAAACGTCGGCAAACAATTTGTGGTTTTTCACACGAGTGAAACCCGAAATATCTCTTTTTATCAGATTGTCTAACAGTCAAGAGACGAGGGTGGAGCAAGTAGAGGATAGGAGAGACAAGAGAAATAAACAAAAACATCACTCCTCACCCCACTACATTCAGCCAGAACAATTTATTCAGATGCAGGGGGAGCAGTAAAGAAGCGAAATAAAGGAAAAACTTTCAAGGAGGAACAACGAATCGACACAAAACCCCCAACCGAAATCAAACCACCTTACCCCACTACGAGGGTAGTTCAATAAGTCCTTAGAATGACCAACAGATGGCGCGCGAATCGCTCCAAATCATCTGTTTTCAGTCAGCACCACTCCCGACTACATATATG
>NC_046666.1:106226963-106234139 GCF_010883055.1 Belonocnema kinseyi | reverse complement strand
ATAGAGCTCCAAGGAGATTATGTTGAAAAATAAAAAGAAATTTACCCAAAAAAAATTGTTTTTATACTTCATTCTAAGGACTTATTGAACTACCCTCGTATAACCAACCCAAAAAAATTGTCTAACAGTCAAGATACGAGGGTAGAGCAAGTCGAGGATAGAAAATACCAGAGAAATAAACAAAACCATCACTCCTCACCCCACTACATCCTACCAGAAAAATTTGTTTAGATGCAGGGGGAGCAGCAAGCAAGCGAAAAACAATGAATCAAGACACAAGGTAAAAGCAAAGGAAGCAACCAACGAACCAGATATAAAGATAACAAGTTTTTCTTAAAAATTTCCCCCATAAATGTAGAATCTTTGTTCCATTACAAAAGTGTCTGAAAATAAAGTAACTTGTACTCATTTATCCAAAGTGCAAAATTTTCAACGAGAAATGTTATGCCCCCGGGTGAGGTCACAAGACACTGCCACCGCACCCCGACGCATAACCGACCGAAATTACTATTTTTATTATTATTAATCTCAAACTAACAAATTTATCAGTTACCTCCCCTCCCTCTGACTGTAAAAAATCTTACAAAAATCGAATAAAGTTGTCTAACATTGCATTATACTTTTTAAGTGTTGTTTTGCAATTAAGAGCATTATCACCCTCTTTTTTAATAAATAAAACCTCCATAAATGCAGGCTTGTCTCTGTAACTCTCATGGTGCAAAATCCTGACATAATCCCACCTAAAATCATGTCCTGTCCTTTGAATGTTTTTTGTTAGTACATTATGGTCCCTAGGTGACGCATTAAAATTATTCATGTGTTCTCATCTTCTGAGACGCAATTGTCTCTTAGTTTGACCCACATACACCTCACTGCACTCTGCGCATGAAATCTTATACATCACTTCTTTGTGATCCAATCGATCAAGCTGATCTTTACCCAGTCTAATAATATCATTGCTTTTTCGCAGAATTGTAAAAATTGTGTGTAAATTAGCCCCTTTCAGAGCTCGTTTCATCAATTGTGAGATCCTACCATAGTATGGTAAAACAACCGTATTATATCTTAAATTAAGATGTTTTTCTACAAACTTGAAAAGATTCCAAAATAATTAAAAATATAATTATATACGAACATTTTATTCAGATACCTATGAAAATTAAAAATGATATTTAATCTACAAAAAATTAATTTTACGAGAATATTGAACAAGCTTTCAAAAGAATTCCTAAAATTTTAAACAGAAATGATAAAATTTAAAGGTATTTCTTCATTTTGTAGAATTACATCAAACTTTTATGAGAATATCTAGTCATTTTAAGATATGCTTAGAAATTAAAATAAATAAAAAATAATTTAATATTTCAAAAGATTCAACAATATTTTAATAACAGTGTAGATTTTTTACGATTTTGAAATAAAATTCTGTAACTATTTAAAGATTGTTCTAGTTTCAAGATAATGAAAAATATTTCTCAAGATTCCTGTAAAAATTTTAAGTGATTTTTTGTTTGCAAAATCATTTTTTATAGAATACTTAACAAGAGTTTTAAAAAAATACAAGTTTGGAAGAATAAATCAAAACTGAAAAATTATTACTTTAGACAAAATTCGATTAAGTTATTACTTTTGCCAAGCTTGGGCCCGGTTTGGGCGATGACCACATTTCTTCACCGGAATATGAAACAATTCACATATTCAACTACTTTATGGAAAGCTTATATAATGATTAAACATGCAAATAACTGTTTGTTTAAAAAATCATCTGCCTTCAGTAAGAATTTTACTCTTTCATTAACAATTGGTCCCTTCTCATTCGATGTAGCTCCTTTTGATTCAAATTAAAATGTTTTCTTGCTTAAAATATCAACTATTACATTTTCGGTTGAGAACACATCTTTTTTCGTTTAAAATTCACGTACTTCTATGAAGGTTCAACTACTTTCTTCTTTAATAAAGAAGAGTTAGATTTAACCATACCTCGTCATCCAACGTAATTATTGATTGAGATGGCGTGGGGGTGAGAATGATACGGATACTAAAAAGAGGGATTTCTAGTTATAAAAAGAAAGTAACATCAAAATAAATGAATTTGCAAGCAAAAAGACGAATTTTTAAAAAAATACATGAATTTCTACAAACATTTAAAAAAATAATATCTGTTTGATAATATTCGGCCAAATATCACAATTTCCATTTTCATAAATAAATTAGATGAATAAATTTCAAATTTTGAAACATCAAGTCAAACGAATTTGTTCCTTCGGTTCAAATAGCTTCAGATTCAGTTGAATGTCTAGGCTTAGTCAGAAACGTCTATTAAAATGTATTAATAAATATTTTTATGAACAGGTTATCATAGTTGAGTATTGATTATAAAATATTCAAGGCATGTTTATTAACTGAATCTTAGCAAGCAGTGCTATTATTCAATCTGGAACTATTTTAATTCAGGAACCTTTGTTTCCTTCTGCGTGCAACTGCTCACAATTTTTTATTTCCTTATCCAAACTTTCAATAAACGTTTAAATTTCTATATTGCTCCAATTATTTTTGAAGATATATTATTGTTAGTAAGACTTGCATCAGTTGAAAACATGAAGGGGAAAAACTTGAACATACGTCAAATTAAAATACAGTGAAACCCTTCAATAGCCCTCTCTTCTATAGCCCTTCCGAGAATCGACGCTGGAGTTTGCGGTTGTCACTCAGACGAGCACTCAGGCATGAACAAACAAAAGCAGAGCTGGCTTACATGAGTTAGTTCCCACCCACCGTCAGCCCCAAAATCGGCGCTATAATAGAGTTTCACTTTATTTGGTTAGAAAAAAAACTATTTACAACAATGGTAATTCTTAACTTTTGAATTGTTTCTATGATTACACATCATTCTTATACCCAAGTTCGAATTGCTAGAGCTGAATACACGGCCCAGTGTTGGTCTAATTTTGGCAGCCAAAGGTCGGCTAAAAATATTGGGCCAATAACAACATTTTAATCGGCCCAGTGTTGAGCTAGTCCTGGCAGCCTATATTGGCTATTTATATTTGCCGATTCTCCACCGATGCTTGGCCCAGTATCGGCACTTTGTTGCGCCAAGTCTCACTTTTAGTACGAGGAACCATGTTTCACGAGGATCAGCCAAAGTCTGTTCCAGTGACGGCACATTACTAGCCCATGTGTCACTTTTACCACGGAAAACCATGTGTTATTTAAATTGGCCCAATGTTGAGCCAGTGCTGGCAGCCTGTATTGGATATTTATATTTGCATGGAACAGAAGTTATGAACGTTCCAATGAGCGACATTTTTTACTGCTAACTTTGAAAAACAGAAAAAGTTCTTCAATTTTTAGTAATTTTTATTTTTTTTACTATTGTGTGTTTTTATTAAACTTTTACTCGGGTAAACCCGGTGATACATCATAGCCACGGACTAAGGCAAGTGACTGATGAGATTAGAATGTTATAACCTAATTCAAATAATTTAATACGATGGTTGAAACCTCCTGCGATGATGTTGTAGGTATACAATTACGAGCGGCCACGAGCTTTGGAGGTGACAACAGTCACCTCTGGATGCTTTCTTAGAGCTACCATCTGCCACTCTACGGATTATTAGTCGCTCGCTTCCTGATGATCAAGAAAGTTTCTTACAATGCGACAGGTGTTTAATAAAACCGCCTTCTGAGCTGCTGCCAATACCCTGCTGACTCCTAAATGTTCAAGATGTTCAGTGCATCTTGCGTGCACATTGCCTGTAACCGAAATCACAATGGGATGAATGGATGCATGATTCACATTCTTCCATATGGTCTTTACTTCATGCCTTAACTCTCTATACTTGTGGATCTTGGTTGTATAAGTTGACTGCAAATTTCGGTTAAGCGGACAAGCAATGTGGATGATGTAGACTCTTCCCCCCTTTTTTTTCTCGCATCACGATGTCAGGTCGGATGTAATGATCCGTTTGGATAGTAACATCCCAATATAAGATGTAATCTTCGCTTTCTAAAACGAGCATTGGAATGTATCTATAGAAGGGCACCCATTCTTTTAAGAGTCCTAGGTTTAGGGCAAGTTGTTGATATATAATGCCCGTTACATCATTATGTCTGTGCGTATATTCTCTCTGAGCCATTACGCGACAGCCATCAATAATGTGCTCGATGGATTCGTTGGTATCTCCACATAATCGGCAACGGTCAACCACGTCTTGATGTAACACGTGTTTGCGATAATTCCTGGTGCTGACAACCTTGTCCTGTATTGCAATGACGAATCCTTCCGTCTCTGAATACAGAACACCCTTTCTTAGAGAAATATTAGATGCCTCACTATCCACTTCACTTTGATCTAACGTGTTGGGGTGCTCGCCATGGATGGCTTTCTGCCTCCATTGTATTGCTAATTCCTCTATGGTTTCTGCCCTGATATTCAAGGCCCCATCTGAGGACAAATTTAAGGGCGTGTATTCAAGATCCGCATGACAGATGGTTCTGTAAAACGCAAAATTTCGTTTGCTGTTAAAATAGTCTCGTAACTATATAACTTGTGACTCACACAGTTTTTTGACATCTACAACGCCCCTACCCCCTAAATGTCGTGGTGGAACTACCCTTTCAATCGCTGAATTTCTGTAGTGCATTCGGTGCTTCGTCATTTCTACGCGAACAATTATGTTTAACTTTTCAAGGTCAGTGTTAGACCATTTTATGAGCCCGAAGGAGTACGTGAGGACAGGGATGGCATATGTGTTGATCGCCCTGATTTTGTTTGCCGAGTTGAGAAAACTCTTCATAATTAATCTGAGTATCGTAGTAAAGGCAGTAATTAGGCCTGTCTTAACTATCGTATGTGGAATACGCTTAGATTCAAGAATATCCAGATATTTATATGATTCGCCTGCAGCCATTGCCTCGATGTCATTTTCGAACTCGTTCTCTAACTCTGCGGTCCCTAATTCCCCTCTGATTAAATGCATTGTTCTGCATTTATCTAGTCCGAACTCCATGTGGATATCATTGGAAAAATGCTTTGTAACATCAATCATTTGCTGCAGTTTCTGGCCTGAACTAGCGTACAGCTTCAGGTCATCCATGTAAAGAAGATGAGTCACTTGATGACCATCCTCATTATCATGAATTCTGAACCCATGAGACATGCTGTTTAGTGTTTTGCTCAATGGATTCAATGCTAAACAGAACCATACTGCGCTGAAGGAGTCTCCTTGAAATATACCCGTCGTAAAGCGTATTAATCCAGTTATCCTTGGTTGTCCATGATCGAAATACTTGATTCTTGTACCCCAGAGCCTCATCGCGTGGCTTAGAAAGTAAATAATGCGTGGACAGATTTTTTAAAGTTTCAAGACTTCAAGCAAATAGTCATGCGGAACGGAAGGAAACGCTTGCTTGTAGTCAATGTATGCCATGTGTAAGTTCCTTTGATGCTTACGAGCTTGAGTCATGGCAACAGCGTCCATAGTGACTAGATCTTTACAGCCTCGTGGGTTATTACAACATCCTTTTTGTTCGTCTGTAAGAATATCATTCTTGTCAAAATGAGAATATACCTTATCTGCAATGATAGCTGTAAGACATTTATAAATTGTTGGAAGACAGGCTATCGGTCAAATCTGGGTGCTCAATGATCTTTTGAAAACACCTTGCCAACGCAAGATGCACATTCGTCAGGTACTTGTACCAGAAGTTGTGCACCATGTCCGGACCTGGAGTTTTCCAATTACTTGCCCTTTTCAAGACAACTGAAACATCCAAAGCTGTGATGTTTGTCAGATGCATTTCTGGGCTATTGCTTGCCCTTGCTTCCTCCAGTTTGAACCACGCAGTGTCCAAATCGCATCTGTTCATTTTTCCCCAAACGCCCGAGCAATAGTTAGTCATATCTTCCAATTGAGGGACTTCGGTGCCTTGGTGGTTATTTGGCTTTACTCTCAGTTCACGATAGAACCTTCTTTCATCTGTCTGAAAGTTTTGGTTTTGTTGTCTTCGTGCATTACTTTTCTTGTACCGACGCAATCTGGCAGTAAGAACATCAAGTCTCTGTCGTTGAGAGTCTAAAATTTCATCCAATATTGCTGGTGTTACTGTCTCGATGTGCCGAGGGTGGATGATTTTAGTAACATGGTTCATCAGCTTTCTGGTTCTCTTTCCTTTTTTATATTGAGTTAATCGAACCAATTTGTACCTTACTTTGCTGACATCCATATTCAACCTGATCTTCCATGGTGGATCTCGATCCTTTGCTAGAACAAGAACTGCATTTGCAGGCCTGGTTTTTCGGCCCAACGTTCTAACGGTTGGTACAGCTGCACAGTATACAAGAGTTTGCACCTCTAACGCATTTTGTGCTACGTTCAAATACGTAGGTAAAACCTTACTGTAGACATGTGCTATTAGTGTACGTAAATGATTTGTGATGTTCATTTTGGGCAGAGAATGCCTCAGTGTTGATTCCACATATCTGAACTCTAGTAAAGGATGACCAAAATTCCTTTCCAGGTGCTGTAGTTCTTCTGATATTTCCCTATCTACATCATCGTTAGTAATATTCGGATGTGGTTCTAATAGATCCGGTGCATGATGTTTATTATCCCTAGCACCTATGCCTTCAGCATCAATCAAGTCTTCGTTATCCTCATCTTCCAAGGCGAGCTCATCAATAGGAAGCCGCCGTTCCACTTCCATTTTGATAGCAGCTATTTCAACAGCCGAAAGCAGTCTGTTTACAGATATTGAGCGTTTTTGATCTGCCAGATTCTGCTCATTTATTTTTGTGACTAGCTCACACTTTCCCCACATTTCTCTGCCAAAAAATAAAGGCGCATAACATCTCTGTTCATATGGTATGTCCATTTTCGTCGCTTTTTTGGTTGCTGAACCTCTGCTTCTGCTTCTGTCTCTGGTTGTATAATGTCATCCACCTCTGTAGGATGTGGTGGTGTTGAATCATCAATAGGTTGAGGAAGAACATCAATTGCTCCTGCTTGACTGTTTGTCGCGGCTTTCTCTAACTGATGTTCATTGCCGTCGTCTTTCCACGCCAAATCAACTTGTTGTTTAATCTCCATTGCTCGGTCTTCTGTAACATGTAGATTAGTCCTGATGTCTTTCACCTTAGCGATAAGATCTCTTAGTGCGACCTTTTGTATATTA
>NC_046666.1:106225479-106226863 GCF_010883055.1 Belonocnema kinseyi | reverse complement strand
ACAATGTTGCAAAAATTCATTTAGAAACAACTTTACGCAATTAGTTAGCTAACATTTTTATACTTTAAAACAAATCCTTTTATTACAAGTTCCGTTAAGTTATACCAGAAAAAAGGTCCTCCAGGTTCAACTTTCAGAAGGGAGTCCTTCCAAGTAAGATTTTTTTTTGTGTGGGGTCATAAATTTTATCTCAGTTTCCCGTCGAAAAAAAAAATGGCAGATCTTCACTAAGGTCGAGCGATCCTGGGTCACGCTGCACCTATGGATTGTGGAGAATCCTGGTCTAAGGATATAGAAAAAAAGGTATTTAATAAATACCTATTAATTGATTGCGAGTACTTTGAATATAAATATTAATGATCCTGTTTAGATTGAATACATCTGTTAAATTTTAAACATTATATTACAAAGAAAATTTCTAATGCTATAGGGTATCGAACCTACATCTATTATACCTATAATTCTATCGCCTAGCAGTCAAGAGTGCTAACCACTGCGGTAAACCGACAGATTGAAACTCTGTGAAAAAAGCCATCCTCATAAGCTACAGTTCCGAAAATTTAAAGTACCAAATTGTAAGCTCTCTTTTTCTTATTATTTATTATTATGCGAAGTTATGTAAATGTAAGATACTCGAACTGTGAACAGAAATATCAATACAATATGTTTTAAATAAATAATTTAAATCGATTACAATTTCTTTTCGCGTAACATTTCGTTTTTTTCCGTTATAGACTACTGTACAACTTTCTGCCATGATAGGAAATATACTTTTTCATAAACATTACAAAATTTTAATGACAGAAGATAGAAATTTCATTGTGAACTTCAACAATTTTTCAATTAAAAATTTTTTTTATCTATCGTGTAAGATTTGTTTTTTAAGTGCTAAAAGTGAGACTTGGCGAAATAGAGTGCCAATGATTGGACACTTGAACCAGTCATGTGCTATCACTGGGCCAGACTTTGGCTGATCCTCGTGAAACATGGTTTCTCCGTACTAAAAGTGAGACCTGGCGCAATAAAGTGCCGATATTAGGCTAAGCATCGGTGGAGAATCGGCAAATATAATGTACCTGAAGTTCCAAGTAAATAATAATAAAATAATAATAATAATAAAATTACTAAACTAAATCTATTACTAAACCCTACCGAAGGTGTTCCGCGTTGATGTCGCAGTAGGGCTTGAGCTCTCCTCTCATGACTTTGACGGAAATGTTGGAGATAGTATTGCTACTGACAGGGTTTCCCATGCCAAATAGGCTGATAACGAAGAGGAGAAGGACTAAGTAGAACACCAAAACCCATCAATGAAAAATGGAGAATATATTAAAGATTTTGAAACGCTTGACGCTTCCCGAGGATCGTCGGGGCGCCCCTGGAG
>NC_046666.1:106223101-106225379 GCF_010883055.1 Belonocnema kinseyi | reverse complement strand
TATACTCTACTTACTCATTCTAATCGCGAATAACTACATTTAAATATTCTCGTATTTTCATACTAGCACGCACATTTCAAACATACCGCCCGCCTCGTGTGCTTGAGCATCACGAGAATAAATATGAAAGATTTCATAGGCGAAGTTGGCAAATCATTGTATGAAAAATTAATTAACACTTATTGTTGATTAAGCTACCGACGACCATGAAATTGATCTTGAAGTTAGCAAGCATAAATAAGCATAAAATTGACCTTAAGTTGCGGCTGAAATTCAATTTCACCGCCCGCCATGAAAAATAATTTTGAATGAGAATAACAGTATAAAATTCTTTTAATACTAAATAAAGTGGTATAATTACAAGTAGAGTTTATAATTAAACCTAAGTGTGAGGCAAGTGCAATGGTAAGACAGTCACCATGCTACTCGAGTTTTTAAGTTTTATTGAAATTGCACAATTCAGTAGAGGCTTTAAATGAAAGACGCAATAAGCAGAGTTTAACAATCGGTCGGTCGAATTCTGTAGTGGCCGCCCTAACACGAACCGAGCGAACTAAGCCATGTTTACCTGGGTAGCGTTTAATTACGCGAGCAAGCGATCATTTAGTTGGAGGGAGACCATCATTGCGCATCAATACTAAGTCATCAATCTTAAGGTTAGATTGTTCACGAGTCCACTTATATCGGCGCTGTAAATAGTGCAAATATTCAGTAGCCCAGCTTCGCCAAAAGGTCTCCACAATTTGTTGAATTACCTGCCAACGAGATAGCCGATTCTCAGAAACAAATTCGACCGATTGTTCAGGGGGACTCAAAAGCGGTGCACCAATCAAAAAGTGCCCACGGGTCAAATACGTTAAATCTTCGCTATTATCCGACAACGGTCCTATTGGACGAGAATTAAGAGCTGCCTCAATTCGCATAAGAGTAGTATAAAACTCTTCGAAAGTAAGAGTTCTAGAGCCCACTATTCGGCGAAAGTGATGCTTGAAGCTCTTCACTCCAGCCTCCCACATTCCCCCGAAATGGTGTGCAGAAGGCGGAATGAAATGCCAAGTACTTCCTTGGCTGGCGATTTGATTCTGCAAGTTTAAATCTTTACGTTGATTTAAAAGGCAATTACGCAATTCTCTTTCAGCTCCCTGAAATGTGGTACCATTGTCACTGTACATGTGAGCTGGTAATCCACGACGATTTGTAAAGCGATGGTAAGCTGCTAGAAAAGCTTCACAGGAGTAATTTGAAACAAGTTCAAAATGTATGGCCCGAGTCACGCAGCAGACGAATAAGGCTACGTAACTCTTGTAACTCTTTTGCCCTCTCCCCGGTGATACGCGTACGTTGAAAGGACCCGCATAGTCAACCCCAGTATGTGTAAAGGGACGACTTGGAGTGGTCCGAAAATTCGGAAGACTACCCATCAGCTGTTGAGAAAGAGTAGTTCTCTGACGCACGCATAAAACACAGACATAAATCAATCTCTTGACAAGCGTGCGAGCTCCTAACACCCAAAATCTCTGTCGTGACGTGCGTAAAGTAAGTTGCATACCACCATGCAATGATCTAATGTGTGATTGATGAGCGATTAGCTCACTTATTCGATGACGCGGCAATATAATAGGATGCTTTTCATCGTAACTAATTGGGGCATTATCTAAACGTCCCCCCAAACGCAGTACACCAGATGCATCTAAAAATGGGTATAACGTTTTTAAAGACGAGCTCTGTTTTATCTGGTTGTCATGTTGAAGGGCGCACAACTCAGGTTCGAAGTTCTCCTTTTGAATTCTCCTGATCCAATACAAGGAAGCTTGCTGAATCTCTACTGACGAGAGAGCCAATGTCTCATGTTGGAACGCAGACTTCGGTAACCTACCCACCTTAATCATGAAAGCTGTAAAAAATCGAAGACAATAGGCAGTCACTCTCAACAATTTTGGCCAAGACGAAAACCTATCAGCTAGGTCGAAGGGTTGCTTAGCCTGCTTCATAGTATGATGAGTAACTTTCTTACACCACGCAAGGTCCATATCTTGAGACAAAACGGACCTTGATTCTGGCCAACTGGCAGAATGTTTGGTCAGCCATTGTGGACCATGCCACCATAAGGGATGATCCTTCAATTCTTCTGGGAAGAGACCTCTGGAAGCGCAATCAGCGGGATTGTCCTTAGTGGGAACATACGAGGGTAGTTCAATAAGTCCTTAGAATGAAGTATAAAAACAATTTTTTTTGGGTAATTTTTTTTTTATTTTTCAACATAATCTCCTTGGAGCTC
>NC_046666.1:106212017-106223001 GCF_010883055.1 Belonocnema kinseyi | reverse complement strand
AAGTGAAACTTTGTGAAAAATGAAACTCGTCGATCATATACCAATAAAATTGATTTTTATATCTTATTCCCAAAATAAAGCTATTTTTTCTTACAGTTATTTCCCTCTTGAATCCGTGAATCCAAATATATTAGTTGGATGAAATTTATGGACGCTTCATAATTACAACACTAATTATTATAAACAAACATTAATAATGCAAATCTTTTATTAAATTTTATCATTACAAATCCAAAGCTAATTAAACAGTTCAAAATGAAATTATTAAAAGTTTAACTTTTAAATAAAAATCATTTTCAATTCGAGGCGATTCAAGTTTTAAAAATTCAAATTGTAAACTTATCAATTTCTTTATTAAAAATAAATAATCCCAAATAAATTGAAAGAATTCAAATTTTAACATTTTGTTTTTTAATTGAAGAATCTCTAAATATAATTATTTCAAATTAAAATTTCGAAAATAAAAAAATTTCAAAAATTAGAATTATGAACATTGTATCGTTAAAAATTCAAAGCTTATATTATTGCATCCAAAATTAAATTATTCGAAAATTTTAACTGATAAATAAAAATAATTCTCAGTTCAAACTTCAAAGTGATTCAAGTTTTACAATTTTTAACTGTAAACTAAATTGAATGTTTTAAAGTGAAAGCTGCTGAAATTATAGAATTTTAAATTGTAATTACGATTAAATTTATTTAGAAAAAATTAAATGAAAAAATAATTATGTACAATTCGTATTTTTTGATAGAAATTGATCTTAGTTGACAATTCAACTATTTAGATAAAAGTTTATGCATTTTGTTGAAAATTATTTTGTTTAGTTGAAAATTGGACTTTATTTGAAAATACTGTATTTCAACTAATTTTTTCGAAATCGTAAAAAATAGTGTCATTATTTCAAAAAAATGTAAAATAGTTTCATAGTGTGATGAGTGCGAGGCCTGTAGTTAGGATTTCAGTCACTGCTGGAAATTGATACAAAATTTTAATAATTCAAATTAAGAGTATTTTAAATTTATTAGTTTTAAAGATTTTCAGTTATACATCAAATCTCTGGCAATTATCTTTTCTGAGGAGTTTTAATTGTAATTTATTTATTTTTTGTTTATCTGCTAGATTTGATAATGTTATAAATAATCTAGGTCCAATTCAAAATCTTTATAAACTCTTAATAATCAAAAATTGGTTATTATGGATTTAAAAATGGATTGTTTTTAATATCAGGACTATTATTCAGGGACTGAGAGCGACATGCGTGAAGAGCGTAAAATCCGCTCCTCGCCATCTCTTCTCCTGTTTATATTTTCTCAGCGTTACGAGCGAAGGTCCTCGATGCGAGCTTCGCGAGAACGGAGACTGAGTGGCCGAGAGACCACCGGGAAACTCGACATAGCCATTGCGAGATTCTTCGTGAACGCGCGAACGCGGCGAAGCTGAATTATAACGAGGAGGAGAAGAGTTTCTTTGTTCGGGGCGTTCATATAGCAGAATCAGGGGCGAACCCAGAAAAATATTTCGTAGTGTTGGTGACGGGTTTCTAAAAACCTCCCCTGGATCCGTCACTAAGCAGAATATACATTTGATTAGATGGCACTGCGTCACACGCTATATAGTTAAATACGTCACATCATTTGTGCGCTTTAGTTGAACTTTACTTTTAAATTTTCATTTTACATATGATCCGTAATTAATCTGTTTATATATTTTATTGAAAAATCATATACTTTTTTCAAAAATTCATCTATAGTTGAAAACTCTTTTTTTTCTTCTTAAATTATATTTTCAAGTGATTTATAAATTTAGCCAGTTCAAAGTTCATCTCTTCGTTTCGAGATTTTATTACTTTTTATTTAAGACTGAACCGAAATATATTTTTTCATGAATAATTCTATGCTAAATGAGCATGAAAAAGATTCACAATTACAAAAACAGACTTCAAAACTACCTCCCTTTCTGGCTGATTGGAGATAAGAAATAATAATAATTGATAGTTTTTTGCTTCTTCAAAATTAAACTATTTAGTAAACAAATTTTTCACTGGAAACTTAATTATGTCAGTTCAAAATACACCTATTTTATAAAAAAAAATTTAACTATTTTCTTGAAAATATTTGGTTTAAAATTCAATTATTTGGCTTAATATTCGATTTTTTATTTGATATTTGAACTATTTGGCTAAAAATTAATCTATTTTGTTAAAAATTAATTTGATGACATTTAATTTTTTTTAAAGTAAACATTTTTTTAATCCAGCTGATCATTCTTCTTTTTTGTCCAAAAATTTAGTATTTCTTGGAAAATTAACCTTCTTGTAGAACATATGTTAATATTTTTTAGGAAATTGTTTCTTTAGTACACAATTCACGTCTGGGGTTAAAAGATTAACTACTTTATAAAAATACTGGTTTTTGGGTTAATCTTGGTCAAATTATATTCAACAAATTTAGTCATGCACTAACATTTGTTATTTTGACGAACTAATTAAATAAACAAAAGCATATTTTTGGCGTTTTCAAGCAGAAATAAATCGTTTTTTCATCTGATCTTGGTCAAATTATATTCAACAAATTTAGTTATGCATTAGCATTTGTTAATTTTAAAAACAAATTATATAAACATATTGACAGTAGAACAGTTTTCAATTTTAAGCGTTTAAAATGAAAGTTCAATACATCTCTCATTGAGAATTGTTTCATTTAAACGCTAGAGCAATTACACGCACTATACAATAAAATAAATGTGTATGAATAGAACATTTAAGAGAATGAAACTATTTTAATGTACTTGTGTAGTCGTAAATTAAATATTAAAACTGAAATTTCAACTATTCCGTTTTTAATTCAAAATATATCTTTTTCAGTTACATTAAAAATACAAATACTAGGTTGGAAATTCATTTTTCTGATTGAAAATTCTGGAGTTTAGTTGACAGAAGTTGGGTTGGAAGATGAACTATGTTGCTGAAAACTCGGGTTTTTAGTTTTTTTTTTAATAAGACATAATTTTTTCCCTGGGAATTAAAGTATCGTTTGTTGATAAAAATGCAATTTTTGTAGAAAACAAAGATAAGAGAACAAAATCAGTGAATTATACTCTCAAAAATAATTCTTATAAATAATATTAATATTGATAAAACATGTAACTATTTGGTTGAAAACGCGTTTATTTAAGGTGGAAATGTGTTTTCTAACTGAAAATACAAGTATTCACGTTAAAATGTCATTATTGAAGGCGAAAGTTAAGTGTTGGAAATTTCAACTACTTTGGTTTAGAAATTAACTTTTTGGTTAAAAATTTAACTACATTCTTGGAAACACGTTTTATTGTTTGATAATGAATTTTCTCCAATGAAAAGTTAAGTGCAGGTTTCTAGTTGCAAATTTATCTATTTCAGTTTAAAATTTAACTACATAATTGAATAAAAATTAACTTTTTCGGTTGAAAATTGAAACTGCTCTCTTCATGATTTGTGTGTTTGGGTTAAATAATAATGTTTCTAACAACATATTGAACTTTTTAAATTTGCGAATAAATGTTCGTTACGAATTTAACTTTATAACTGTTTCATGTCTGGTAGGAAACTCATATTCTTGATTGAATATTTACCTCTTTATCTAAAAATTCATGTCATTGGTGAAAAATGAGTCTTCTTAACTTCTTACGTATAAAATTAAAGTATTTCATTAAATGTGGTACTGCTTGGTTAAAATTTCAGTTGATTGATTGAGGGGCTTAAATATTTTGTTAAAAACTCTTTTTTTAGGTTAATTATTACTTTTTTAAGTCTCAATTTAACCATTCCATTTTTTATTGAAAATTAAGCTACTGAAGTTTTTATTAAAAATTTATCCTACATATTTGGTTTGTAAATGCAACTGTAGGAAGGAAAGTATAACTAAATTCTTAAAAATTCATATAATTAATATAAAACTTCACTATTTTGTTAAAAATGAGTATTTTGGATTGATTCATCTTTCTTGGTTGAAAATTTAAGAGTTTTCCAACAATATCGTTTGTTAGTCAACATTTTTTTTGTTTTGTTCAACTAGTTCAACTAGTTTTACAGCAATTCAGCTGTAAATTGTTCATTTAACAATATCTGATTTATATTTGCTGCTTTTAAATAAACAGTGCAATATTGCTACATACTAAAAAATATATTATTTTTCATTAAAAATATTTATAAATTGAATTAAAATTGAAAGTAGTTTCTATAATCTGCATAATAGCATTTCCATGTTTCAAATTATTTAATTCTAAGCCAAAGTACAAATCTTCCACTATCTATCGGAAAAATATACTTCAGGATTTTCACTCTAGCCATAACCAGTTTAACCAGGGCTTGGTGGAGTCAGGGGGGAGGAGGGACGTCAACCCATTGATGAATTTCCCTCTCCGTTAGGTTCAAGTGAGAAAAGTACATTTGTCGAAAGAAAATCGAAAACCCGACCCGATCCCGAGCCGATATATTGACTTCCCGATCTAAAGTAGAGTCGAGCTAAAAGCCACACACGATCCAAAACCAATACCGCAGGCTGGGATTGATTCGGAATCGTGTCGATGTCGGGAAAGACATTCTAACGCGTTCCGTTATAGCTGAATCGGGTTCTTTTCTTAGTACTTGTGGATTTTTCAGTGCACTATGCTTTAGACTCATAATTAACAAATTTTATAAACAATATGTATAAAAAAATAACTGCGAATATCCTTGACATTTATGTCACATGATATTATTTTATTTTTTTCTGATAAATAACAAAACTTGTTTATATTCATTCATATTGATGTGAGCTTATAGAGAGAATGATTTAATACCACAAGTGCTGAAGTAGTAGTTTGAGCTTTTAAAGAGGGTCTAATTTATTTTAAATACAGACCCTACTTTGACGCTAAACGTGGAAAAACGGCCGATTTCGGCTTATTTAGAACGTACTTTACAGATTCCAGCCCCTACGAAGGTAGGAGACACGGCTTCAAAGTAGGGCCTAAATTTCGACTCAGGTGAAGAGAAGAGAAAAGTAACTTTTCTTATATTTTGTTCGATTCGTGAAAACCAACTCCATTTTGTCCACACAAAAAAACTTTTCTTCATTATGCTCAACACTTTTATATCAAATATAATAAATTTTTATGTAAGTCTGCCTGGGATTGCTTATTAAGACATTCCAAAAAAATTACAAATTGTATTTATCGTGTTTACTTTAATATTCGTTTCTTATTTTGCATTAAATTATATTCTTAGCTAAGCTAAAACATGTAACATTCCAATAAATTGATAGCATTACAATGTATAATATGCATGGAAATTAAAACATACTGATTCTTATTGCCTTGTTTATACAGAGATTAATTATGTTTAATATTGTTTTTTACGATTAAAGAAAAATTGGACTTCATGTCAATAAAATAAAAATATTCTTAAAAAATGTGTAAATCCTTGTTCGTGGAATGAATTTTGCCTCATTTATTCCCGTAGCTTGTATCGTTTGCACACAATTTAATATTTTGATTCTCAATTTTGTTTTTCATGAAGAAAACAAAAACTACTCATCCTATAAAAAAAGTGATTCATGACAAATTTGTAGATCTCTTTTAGTTGCAAAATTTTTGTCGATCTATCTCTTTTCGTATTTTTCTTTGTTTTAACTTATTTAGTTGTTATCTAAAATTGTATCAACAACGATCACGCCGGACAGACACCGACGTAAAACTTGTTTTTCTGACTCAGGGGCCCTCAAAACATCGAGATTGGATGAAATTCGCGAAAGTTATTCTTCGCATAAAACTAATACCTTCTCATTATGGATGAGAATGCAATTAATTTTTTTTTGTGATCAACATTTGAATTTCCGATTTTTTTAAGCAAAATTCAAAGAGCTAATAAAAGAATGATGTAGAACCTTGGAAAAATAACGTTTTTCTCTTTTTCACGTTTTTTCATATCACGCTTTTTTGACTTCAAATGTCAATATTCGTTTGGTTTTTTGGATTTTGAAAATCCTATAACTTCTGTAATTTTGATTTTATCTGAACAAGCGATAGGAATAAATTGTACATATTTTAGTGTGCTATAAATAACTGTCGATAGAATTTTGAATTTTTAAAAAAAGCTGTCTCAAAAATTTTGGAAAAGCTTAAACTTTTTGAATTGTTATCAGAAATGGCTGTTTAGAGCACGTGGACATTTGATAAAATTCGTGAAAGTCATTTTTCGCATAAAACTAATACCTTCACAGTATGAATGAGAATGTAAAAAGAGGATTTTTGATGTTTTTGTATTTTTAAATATCGGCAATCAAACTTGTAATTTTGAACATTGTAGGTGTAAATATGGTAAGGGTGGTTTTTAGGGGTCCTGCCAAACATTCTCACTGAATCCAGCATTTGTAGAATAAAAGAAGCGAATTTTTTATGTTTGTAAATTTTCAAATATCGACAATCAAAATAGTAATTGTTGACATTTGAGGTGTGGATATAGTAATGGTGGTTTTTAGGAGTCTTGCTAAACAATTCCACCAACTCCATAATTCGTGGGGTTAGAAAAGAGGATTTCGGACTTTTTATTTGGTTAAATATCGACAATGAAACTTTAACAAGGTAGATTTGAATAAAGGGTGATGTGTAAGGGCAGGTAACTGTTTAAAAACATTTATATTCGACAATCCTTGCCGGCAAAATATTATTTTTTGGCCTTCTAATTGATTTTAGGAATATAAAAATTAGAAAAATAATTTTTTTATTCCATTCACATGAACGTTCACAACTGAATTATATAAAAAATTAAACTAATTTGTTTCTAGAGAATAAATCTTCTTCATTAAAGAATCATCACTTTGCGTGTTAATGTAATTGTTTTGTTGCAAAATTCGCTTTTGTCGGATTAAAATAAACTTTTTTGATGCAAACTCCTGTTAAAAAACAAGAATCTAAGGACTAAATTTAGACAACAACGAACAAAAAAAAACAAAAAATCCTATTGTAATCTGAAAAAACCAATAAAAAAATTTAGGCAAAAATAAAAAAGAGGAAGGAAAAATGAGAAGGCAGACAACCACATCCCATTCCTTCTCTTTTTTTTCGTCTTTTTTACTTTTATTATCATCAAATAACAATAAAATTACATTGAAAGAAAAAAAAGAGAAGGACGGGGATGTGTTACGCTGCCTTCTCATTTTCTTTCCTCTTATTTATTTTTGTCTGAAATTTTTGTTTTGTTTTATTTTCAGATTAAAAAAGGATTTTTTGTTTGTTCGTTGCTGTCCAAATTTGGTCCTTGGATTCTGGTTTTTTAATTTTTTTAACAGGAGTTTGCATCAATTTGATTATTGGACGTTAAATAGGAGTTTTAATTTGGATTTTAATCTAATTTAAATTTATTAAATTTTGATTTACTTTTGTGTTAGTAATTTATATTTTTGGTTTAAAATTAAACTAATTTTGTAGAAAGTTGAAATGCTTGATCAGAATTGAAGGATATATTATTTAAAAATGAAAGGATTTAATAGAAAATTATTAAATTTTCTTTAATGATGGACGTTCTTTATCATTCCATGTCAGTACAAAGATTCTGGTAACTTGGAATAAAAGATTTAAACAAATTATTGTGCAATTTCCTCGACCAGCGACATAGCTAGGATTTTTTGGGGAGGGGCTTCGATTTTTTTCCGACGGGGGCTTCGGATTTATGTATAGGCAAAGAGTAGGGGAAAAGTTAATTGAATAATGAAAAAACTTAGTTTCGGGGGCCCAAACCCCGCCCCTGGCTAAGCCTGTTCTCGGCAAGACTCGCGAAGCTCGCGGCGAGATTCTTCATGCAGAGGATTCGAGTAGCGTCCAGTCTCGCTGCGAGTTCTCTCGGCAACCAAGAAGCGTGCCTTTAAGTTTCGCGTTGCGCATTGCAAGGCTTCGAGGTTCACCCTGTTTCTGCCCTATCAAGGTGTTGCCCTCATCGTACTACGAAGTCGAATTCTTGTTTTCTCATTCTTCGTAAAATATGACGGTAAAGCAGTAGAAAATTTTTTTGAGGTTAGAAAAGTTTGACATGTATGTATCGCTGAATTTTTTGCAGATCTGAAGCTTGATCCATGTTTTCGGTACAGTCTTTTTTTAATTATAAAAAAATGTTCTCGTAAAATCATATTTTTAATTAAAAAAAAAAGTATTATAGAAAGACATTTCAAGATAAACAAGTGCTGAAAGCATTTTTCTTCGACAATTTTTTTTTTTTTTAATTGAAATAATCAAATATTTATACCAAAGAAACATCTTTTTAAATGTTTGAAGTATTTAAACATTATTGTTTAAATTAAAAATAATAATTAAAACAAAATATATTTCTGGATAAGATATTTTGGTTGAAAATCTATATAGTATTTTTTAAATCACAAAAGTTTTTCTGAAAAATCGAAATGTTAATTAAAAACACATGTTTTTATATATTAATTTGTCGGTAAAATTTTTTGTATAATTTTAATTTTAAATTCAAACAATAATTTTTAACACTTTAAATATTGAACAAAAATTTATTTGATAACAATATTTTATTATCGCAGATTTAATAAATAATTAATATTGATTAAGAAACAGTTTTATTTGGGGAGTCTTATTACTTGGGAACTTTCAAATTATAAACTGTTCAGGAATTTTATTAGTTTTGGAATTGTATTTTTTGGGACAGAGAGTTTTACCGAGTCGGGAATTTTATTTTTCGAGATATTTCAGCCGTCCCCATAGAATTACAGAAAATTTTCTCTAATTATAATTTCGGTGCTCGATCTTGTTGATTTTTTCCTACAGTATTATTAAAAAAAAATGTGTATGGAAATTTTTGATATCACAAAGGTAAAGAGAATCTCAATTAAAAATTTAAAAATTCGCTGTACATCCAATTTTTATTCTTGGGTCTTGGCAATTTTTTTCTAATCCATTTCAGTGACTGGTAAACAGGGGTGATTATCTCTTAGAAAATTAGTGATTAAAATTTGAAAAAATTGAGTAGGCTTTTTTGACATCTAGGTATGTAAAAAAGGTAAACTGAAGAAAATTTAAAAACTAATTTGCGAACTATTAATACTCTTTTAAGATACCAATACAATTTACATAACACTAATTGTAAAATTTGCAAATTTTTAGACCTTCAGTTTAGGTTTTTTGTTTTATATATAAATTAATTAAAACATTGTATTGGTTTTTCACGACTGTAATTTATAACTCTAAAATAGAATAATTGTAGCTCAAACATGAAAAAGTATAGACTAATTTCATATTTAAAGAGATTCTATCACATATATTGAACTATTAAAACCTCTGACCTTTTTTAAGGTTTTTAAAACTCTTTTTAAAACTTTTTTTTAACAATTTTGGTTTTTGCCCGAGCTGCAAACGTAAATTGTACTATAGTAAAAACAACTGGAAAAATTTAGACGAAAGCTAAATTTGGTAAAGAAAACAAACCTTTGTCGACCTATAAATACTAATTTTATTCCCCGAAAGATTTTTAAAAAATCTCTTCGAAACACTTTTATTGCAAATATTTAATTGAAGGAAAATATTTGTTATAAAAATAAAAATAGTACAATTTTTACATACAATTCTTAAAATAAAAAAATCTGTGTTTCAAAGCACAACCCAATCCGACTATTCTTTCGAAAGTTATACGATATACAGACAACCATAAAATTAATAACAACGACGACGTAGACGCCAGAGAGACAGACAGATACCGATGTAAAAGCTTGTTGTTCTGACTCAAGGAGCCTCAAAACGTCGAAATTAATGAAATTCGCGAAAATCATTATTCGCATAAAACTCTTCTCATTATGGATGAGAATGTGATAAAATAATCATGGGGCCTTGAAAATTAGCTTTTTTCGCCTCTTGACTTTTTTCCATATCAAGCTTTTGTTGCTTCAAATGTCCATTTTCGTTTGGTTTTTTGGATTTTGAAAATCCTTTAACTTTGGTAAGTTTGATTTTATCAAAATAAGTTGTCAGGATAAATTTTCATATTTTTTTGTACCATAAATAGCTGTCGATAAAATTGGAAAATTTAAAAAAAAAAAGTGGTCTCAAAAATTTTGAAAAAGCTTCAACTTTTTGGATTTTTATCAAAAATGGCTGTTCAACGAACTCGATCTTTCTTTTTGGTCCCTCGAATAGTGTGTCAAAGCCCAATCCAATCGGACCAGTCTTTCGAAAATTATCTGGTATACAGACAAAAACAACGACGACGCCGGACAGATAAACAAATCCCGAAGTAAAAACTTGTTTTTCTGACTCACGGGGCCTCAAAACGTCGACATTTAATAAAATCCAAAAAAGTTATTTTTCATAAAAAATTAATACCTTCTCATTTTTGACGAGAATGTAGAAATTATCAACAAGATTTGTAGAAAATCTTTCAAAGAATAAAATTATTGTCCCGTAAGTTACAACCGAAAAATTACAATTTCAAAAAATTGAAAGTTGTTTTAAATATTAATCTAGACTCGCGACCGGGACAAATCAGAAAATGAAAGTAAATTTGAAAATTGAACTGCAGTTTGAGTATTAAAAACTAAACAGGGATTGATTTTACAGTGTGATTCTAGATCTGTTCAAAATGATATAATTTACATATTTTAACGTTAAAATTTTAACTAATTTAATTGCAAAGCCTTAGTAGTGACACAAGTGTAAAGTTCGAATTAATGGCTTCTTAAATGAACGCCTTTATTCAATTTCTAAATCTTTTTGAAGTATTATTTCAGTATAAAATATTCCTTTTTTAATCTATTTGGCTTGGAAATAAGAAAAAAACAATTTTCAATAGTAAACAATTTGAAAGTGAATTGTCACAATTTCAGAGTAACAAATTTAAACTTGGAATGTTACGATTACAATTGTTTAATTTTTTTATTTGTATTTCGAAGGTAAAAGTATTTCATTTTGATTCTTAAAGAACAGTTAAATAAGCATTAATTTAGAAAAAAAATCAAATAA
>NC_046666.1:106207719-106211917 GCF_010883055.1 Belonocnema kinseyi | reverse complement strand
ATTTTCAATAAATAAATCATATTTAATAAACAATTTTTTGAATGGTTTAAATTCATGAATTTTATAGTTCGGATATTTTATAATTCAGCCATTTTCCTCAGGGATTTTTCAAATTCGGTAATATCTTATTATCCGGAATTTTATTTATTTTATTTTTCGTGAATTCTCCAATTCGACTTTTATGTTTCCGGAATTTTATTCTATGGTTATCTTTCAATTTTCGAATTTTACAGTGTCGGGAATTTTATTTTTCTGGATTTTTCAGTCGCTTTTTCCGAAAAATAAAATTCCCTATCGCTGTAAAAATTTTGAAATTATAACATTGTCGAAATATAAAAGTTCCGAATTGGAAAATTCTCGACAATTTACAATCTTACAGAATAGAATAATAAAATACTTATACCAAAGAAAAAACTTTTTTAATGTTTAAAGTTTCTAAAAATTATTGTTAGAATTTGAAATAACAATAATTGAACAAATGTATTTTTGAATAAAAAAACGTTGTTTCAAAATGTGCATTGTATTTTTGTACATTACAGAAATGTTTGATTCAATTGAAGCTCACGTGTTTTTAAATTTATGTTTGTATCACATTTTTATACAATTTTTGTTATTTTAAATTAAAACAATAATTTATCAAAATTAAACATTAAACAAAATTTCGATAATAAACATATTTGATTATTGTATTTGTAATAAATAAATAATATTGACCACAAAACTGTTTTCTCAATTTCTGCAATTCGGGAATTTTCTAGTTTGTATATTATATCATTAGACAGCATTCGGGCTGGAGTTTTATTATTCGGGAATTTTCAAATTCGATAATATTGTAAACTGTCCAGAATTTCATTATTCTAGAATTTTAAAATTCGGGATTTTCAGGTTTCAAAATTTTATAATTTCGGGAAGTTTACAGTATCGAAAATATTTCAAACATTTTAAAAGATTTATAAGATTGTAAAAAAATCTGTAAGATTTTAAGGAATTTTTTTGCAGAATTTTACATAAATTTTACGACAAAATGGGAATCATTATAAATATATTTAAAAGTTCTGAAAAACTTAAAAAATAATTTGAATTATATATATTTCGAGTAAGCTGTAGTAATTTAATTTAAAACATATTTTATGGAACATGATATTTTTTATGAATATGACAGTGAAATTCTGTTCGTCTAATTTTGTTTGCCAATGCGAAACGTAATCTGGCTTGGAACTGCCGTCTTAAGATTTAAAAACCGAAAGAACAATTTTTAAATCACTTGGAATTATAATTATATTTTTATAAAAGTCTAAAAAAATCCATAGAAATTGCAGACCACAAAAATAAAAATAAAAAATAAATAATATTAAAGAACTATATATAGACAATATATAAAATAAAAATGATAAGGAATAATTTTAGAAATAGTGGGAAATATATGAAACCGTAATATAAATTATTCATCGACTTTTATTTGTGGTATTTATTAAAATAACCATGCTTTGCAAAGTTATAAATGTAAAAATGTTTTAATTGGCCATTTACTTTCAATCCAAATGGTTCTTGTCCGAGCTAAGTAACTATTAGTACGCCTCGAGGGGCCTACTGAGAGTTGGTTACAGCGCTCCAAGTGGCTGTTGTCGGGTGCTATAGCCCGGGAGTTAAGGGTAGAGAGGAGCTGACAATTTTCGCCGGACGCGCCGTCTAAATTTATCGCGGGTAACTAAGCCCGCACCGCATCTACGTTTATAATATCTTTGCCCCCACGCCATCTCAATTAATAATTACGTTGGATTATGGGGTATGGTTAAATCTAACTGTTCTTTATTAAAGAAGAAAGTAGTTGAACCTTCATAGAAGTACTTGACTTTTAAATGAAAAAAGATGTGTTCTCAACCAAAAATGTAATAGTTGATATTTTAAGCAAGAAAACATTGCATGTTTTTTTTGCATGTTTAATCATTATATAAGCTTTCCGTCAAGGCCCAAACTGGGCCCAAGCTTGGCAAAAGTAATAACTTAATCGAATTTTGTCTAAAGTAATAATTTTTCAGTTTTGATTTATTCTTCCTAATTTGTTTTTTTTTAAACTCTTGTTAAGTATTCTGTAAAAAATGATTTTGCAAACAAAAAATCATTTTAAATTTTCACAGGAATGTTAAGAAATATTTTTCATTATCTTGAAACTAGAACAATCTTTAAAGAGCTTCAAAATTTTATTTTAAAATCGTAAAAAATCTACACTGTTATTAAAATATTGTTGAATCTTTTGAAATATTAAATTATTTTTATTTATTTCAATTTCTAAGCATATCTTAAAATGACTAGAATTCCTCATAAAAGTTTGATGTAATTCTGCAAAATGAAGAAATACCTTTAAATTTTATCATTTCTGTTTAAAATTTTAAGAGTTCTTTTTAAAGCTTGTTCAATATCCTCGTAAAATTAATTTTTTAAAGATTAAATATCATTTTTAATTTTCATAGGAATCTGAATAAAATGTTCGTATATAATTATATTTTTAAGTATTTTGGAATTTTTTCAAGTTTTAAACTATGTTTGAATTTCTTTCTAAACTTCTAAATATTGTTTAAAAGAAATCGGATTTTCACCACATTTTAAAATAAAATTCCCAAAATTTCAAAAAAAATTTTGTATACAAAATAGTCAAATTTCCTACCCGAAAATATGAATCTTTAATAACAATATAAATTTTCAATGTAATAAAATAGTTTAATTTTTAACAAAATACTTGAATACAAACATTCATATGAAGTTTACACCAATATTAATAATCTTGTAACAAAAAAGAAGACATTTTAATACATGAATTTATATTCAATTAGTTACATTTTTTTTACAAATGCGAGTACTTCGAATATACTCGTATGTAGACGTAATGTCATTAAATTATACTGAAATTCATACGGTGATTTTTATTCCACCTTAATAAAAGAAAATTTTTCAAATTCACATACACAGTGAAGTTAAGTCCTCCGGCTATATATTTACTCATGCTAAAAGGACTCAAATGATGCTTCAGATTCGGGAATACTATTATAAAGTTTTTATTCTTTTTGAATTTTTATTAAATATATAGTGCATAGATTGTCTTATAAAAAATTGGTTGAAAATGTTTAGATGGTTCAAAATATAAAAATAGTCAATTTCTGAATTTGTTTATGAAAATTATTTGAATAATAAATCATTATTGTAAATTTGCAAAGTATTGTAGGAAAAAGTGATTGGAAATACATTCTTTGTTCATTCCGTAAAGAAATTCTGAGTTCAGTCGGTAGAAAAAATGGTGTCGCTTGCTTAAAAAATAGGCAAGCTCAAAATATGTTGATAAGTGCTGTTTGAATAATTGAGAATTCTTGTGAATTTTCGAAGCATTATAAAAAAAAAAACAGTCGTCGGAATGATATTCTTAGTTAATAATGGTAAAAAAGGAAGCCTATCCTTTAAAAAACCACTCTTAAGGGCATGCTGTGCGCGGAATACGCAACTAAACCAGGCCCCAATTACAATTTTTTTGTCCACATGAAAAAAATAAACTTAAAATAAATAAGAAATAATTTGGGAAATGGTAAATAAATGTAAAACGATAGTGCGTGGCCATGCACAGAGTTGAGAGAAGAAAAAATTTTTATAAACTAATAATATAATATTATGATATCGAGCGTGATCCACCGATGCTCTGCTGATGCCACGGACATAGGAAACACGGGACTAGGCATGCCATCCTAACTTGGACGAGCGGAGTTGAATCCACGGGAGGGGGGAGAATTTCATGAGTGGGGAGAGCCGCCATCTTACGATATGTCATTTGATTATGCGCATGAGCATTTTTGCCGACAAACTGTGCATGAAAATATAAACATGTGTGCACTGCTATGCTTGTAACGGGACATCAAAAGGTGGCGGACCTCCCCCCTCATTGCATCACTCCCGCAATGGCATGCATAGTCACTTGTTTCAAAGATATTATAAACGTAGATGCGGTGCGAGCTTAGTTACCCGCCATAAATATAGACGGCGCGTCCGGCGAAAAAAGTCACTTCCCCTCTACCCACCGCTGCCCGTAAATAGCATCCTCCCATAAAGTTTTCCAAGAGCCACTTGGAGCGCTGTAAGCAACTCTCGGCACACCTTCGAGGCGCACTGATGGTAAACTTAGATTGGACAAGAACCATTTAAATTAAAATTAAAT
>NC_046666.1:106201743-106207619 GCF_010883055.1 Belonocnema kinseyi | reverse complement strand
GATGAGGGCAGCACCTCGATAGGGCAGAAAATGTGATGTCCTATATATATAATTCCCCACTCCGACGCCCCGTACCGCATCTACGTTTATAATATCTTTGGGGAAAGTGACTTTTTTCGCCGGACACGCCGTCTATATTTATGGCGGGCAACTAAGCCCGTACCGCATCTACGTTTATAATATCTTTGCCACAAGTTGCTCAACCATTCCGATAGGAGACTCCCCGAGATCACTTCTCTTCTCCCCACAACCGAACTCGTGACACCAAGTTAAGTCACTCTACTCGAGGACTGCGGAGACAAGAGGTTGATCTGCCTTTCGAGGCTCTTTGGTTCGAGAAGAGAAAGGGGCGAACGACGCTTCGCTCCTAGTCCCTGTTTAAAAGGAGCAAATATGAATTAGATCATTAAAAACGAACAACTTACGGCTCAATTCTCGTAAATAGATTGCATTCTACTAATTCTTCAAAATTTCAGAGTGCAAATTTTTGGAAAAATAGTTAAACTAAAGAAGAAAAATGTTGACAAATAGACGAAATTGTAGGAAGACTCTTGAATTTTCAACCAAGAAAGATGAATTTTCTACTACAACTAATAAATTTGCAACCCAAAAGACTAATTTTGAACAAAATTGTGAAATTTTTTATTAATTATATGATTTTTTTTTAAATTTAGTTATACTTTCCTTCCTACAGTTGCATTTACAAACCAAATATGTAGGATAAATTCTTAATAAAAACTTCAGTAGTTGAATTTTTAATAAAAAATAGAATGGTTAAATTGTTATTTGAAAAAGTAATATTTAACCTAAAAAAAGAGTTTTCCACAAAATACTTAAGCCCCTCAACTAATCAACTGAAATTTTAACCATGATAGTACAACATTTAATGAAGTACTTTAATTTTATACATAAGAACTTAAGAAGAATCATTTTTCACCAAATACATGCATTTTTAGACAAAGAGGTTAATTTTCAATCAAGAAGATAAGTTTCCTACCAGAAAAGAAACAGTTGCATTTTCAATTAAAAAAATAATTTTCTACTTCAAAAAGAACGAACTTCAAAAAAAGGTTTCATTTGTAATTCGAGAAATTACTTTTTAAATAAAATGATGAACCTTGAACTGCAATAATTACATTTTTATTATAAAATACATTTTCAACAAAGAAGAATGTTTTTTTTTAATTAATAGTTAAATTTGTAAAAAATAAAATTTACGTAGGACAATTTACCTTAACTTTGAAACAAGGAGTTGCATTTCCAACCAAGACACTTCAGTTTACACAAAAAAGAAAAAAATTTCAGAAAAGATATGAATTATCAAAAATAATGTTAAATTCGTAACGAATATTTATTCAAAATTTTAAAAAGTTCAATATGTTGTTAGAAACGTTATTATTTAACCAAAAACACAAATCATGAAGAGAATAGTTTCAATTATCAAACAGAAAAATTAATTTTCATTTAATTATGTACTTCAATCTTAAACTGAAATATATAAATTAGAACTAGAAATCTGCAGTCAACTTTTCATTAGAGAAAATTAATTATCAAACGATAAAACGTATTTTCAAGAATGTAGTTAAATTTTCAACCAAAAGATTCCTTTCCAAACCAAGGTAGTTGAAATTTCTAATGAAGAAATCAACTTTTGCCTTCAATGATGACTCTTTAAAGTGAATAATTGAATGTTCAGTTATAAAACACATTTCTACCTCAAATAAACGGGTTTTCAACAAAATAGTTACATGTTTTACCAATATTAATATTATTTATAAGAATTATTTTTGAGAGTATAATTCACTGATTTTGTTCTCTTATCTTTGTTTTCTAAAAAAATTGATTTTTTTTATCATCAAATGATACTTTAATTCTCAGGAAAAAAATGATTTCTTATTGGAAAAAACTAGAAACCCGAGTTTTCAGCAACATAGTTCATTTTCTAACTCAACTTCTGTCAACTACACTCCAGAGTTTTCGATCAGAAACATGAATTTCCAAACTAGTATTTGTAATTTTAATTTAACAGAAAAAGCTAGATTTTCCATTAAAAACGGAATAGTTGAAATTTCAGTTTCACAAATTAATTTCTGACTGCACACGTAAATTAAAATAGTTCCATTGTCTTAAATGTTCTATTCATATACGTTTCTTTTATTGTACAGCACGTGTAAATGCTCTAGCGTTTAAATGAAACAATTCCCCATGACAGATGTGTTGAACTTTCATTTTAAACGCTTAAAATTCAAAACTGTTCCACTATCAATATGCTTATATAATTTGTTCTTAAATTTAACAAATGTTAATGCATAACTAAATTTGATGAATATAATTTGAGCAAGATCAGATGAAAAAACGATTTATTTTTGCTTGAGAACGCCAAATATATGCATTTGTTTATATAAAATGTTCGTAAAATTAACCAGTTTTAATGCATATATAAATTTGTTCAATATGATTTGAGAAAGATCCGATGAAAAAACGATTTATTTTTGCTTGAAAACGCCAAAAATGTGCATTTGTTTATATAATTTGTTCTAAACATTAACAAATGTTAATTCATAACTAAATTTGTGCATATTATTTGAGCAAGGTCAAATGAAAAAAACATTTATTTTCGCTTGAAAACGCCGAAAATATACATTTTTTTATATAATTTGTTCGTAAAATAAAAAAATGTTAATGCATAACTAAATTTGTTTTATATGATTTGAGCAAGGTCGTTCTTTTTGAAGTAGAAAATTATTTTTTTAATTGAAAATGCAACTGCTTCATTTCTGGTAGGAAACTTATCTTCTTGATTGAAAATTAACCTCTTTGTCTAAAAACGCATGTATTTGGTGAAAAATGAGTCTTCTTAAGTTCTTATGTAAAAAATTAAAGTACTTCATTAAATTTTGTACTATCATAGTTAAAATTTCAGTTGATTGGTTGAGTGGCTTAAGTATTTTGTTCAAAACTCTTTTTTTAGGTTAAATATTAATTTTTTAAATAACAATTTAACCATTCTATTTTTTATTGAAAGTCAACTATTGAAGTTTTTATTGGAATTAATCCTACATACTTGGTTTGTAAATTCAACTGTAGGAAGAAAAGTTTAACTAAATTTTAAAAAATTCATATAATTAATAGAAAATTTCACAATTTTGTTAAAAATTAGTCTTTTGGGTTGCAAATTTATTAGTTGTGGTAGAAAATTCATCTTTCTTGGTTGAAAATTCCAGAGTCTTCCTACAATTTCGTCTGTTTGTCAACATTTTTCTCCTTTAGTTCAACTATTTTTCCAAAAATTTGCACTCTGAAATTTTGAAGAATTAGTAGAATGCAATCTATTTACGACAATTGAGCCGTAAGTTGTTCATTTTTAATTATCTAATTCATATTTTCTCTTTTTAAATAAACAGTGCAATATTGCCACATACTAAAAAATATATTCTTTTTCATTAAAAAGATTTCTAAATTGAATGAAGGTTGAAAATAGTTTCTATAATTGACATAATACCATTTCCATGTTTCAAATTATTTAATTCAAGTCAAAGTACAAATCTTCCGCTATCTACGTGGAAAATATATTTCAGGATTTTCACTCTTGCCACAACAGGTTTCACCAGGCCTTGGCGGAGCAAGCGGGTAAGGAGGGACGTCAACCCATTAAATAATTTCCCTCTCCGCTAGGTTCGAGTGAGAAGAGCACATCTGCCGAAGGAGGATCGAAAATCTGACTGAACCCCTGTAGTCTGGGATCCGAAAGATTTTTTGAGGTTAGAAAAGTTTGACATGTATGCATATCACTGCATTTTTTCAGATCTGAAGCCTGATCCAGGTTTTCGACACAGTCTTTTTTTTAATTAAAGAAAAAAAAAATTTCTTGAAAAATCATATTTTTAATTTTAAAAAAACTATTATAGAAAGAAATTTCAAGATCAACAAGTGCTGAAACATTTTTTTTGACAAATATTTTTTTTAATTGAAATAATCAAATACTTATACCAAAAAACAACTTTTTTATTGTTTGAAGTGTTTAAACATTATTGTTCAAATTTAAAATTAAAATAATTAGAACATAATATATTTCTGGATAAGATATTTTGGTTGAAAATATATATACTATTTTTTAAATCGCAAAAGTTCTTCCGAAAAATCGAAATGTTGATTAAAAAACACGTGTTTTTTATATTAATTTGCTGGGAAAATTTTTGTATAATTTTAATTTGAAATTGATGCAAATAATTTTTAACGCCTTAAAAATTAAACAAAAATATGTTTGATACAAATATTTTATTATCGTATCTTTAATATTATTATTATTATTACATTATTAAGCCATTTCCCTTTCGGAGTAGGCGTGACTCACTCGTTAGGGGAAAGGAGTAGTGTGTGGAAAGGATAGAGATTTTTCAGATTGATCCAGAATTCTCGTGCTATTTAAGTAAATAACACGTTCGTTCCGCAACACTGCTCGGACCCAGGTTGCTGATCAATCTCTCTAGCAATCACCCCAATAGAAGAACCTCACGAAGTCGTTATGTACGGTTGGGTCCATTAGTTGGGTCCACTTGGGTCCATTAGTAGCCAAGGTCTTTGTTTCAGGCGTCATTCACTCTGCTGACACTCTTTTTATTAACTATTTGCCGCCATACTTTCCTGTTCTGGCATGCTTCTCTAACTTCTTTTATGTCCATGCATTTTTTCATGCAGGCTCTCGTGTTTCTGTGACTTCTTATGTCTCTTCTAACTAGGGTTTCATTCACACATTCTAACCATTCTTTCCGCGGTCTACCTCTGGGCACGTTCATTTGGCATTCTCTCAACATGTCCGAACCATCTTAACCGATTTCTTTCCCATGTGTCTACTAGCGTCTCTTCTGCACCACATTCTTTTAGAATTATCTCGTTACTTATTTTATCCATCAGGGTTTTCCCGCATATTATGCGCATGAATTTCATGTCAATTGCGATAATTTTACTCTTATCTTTTTCTTGATAAGTCCATGCCTCGCTACCGTATAGTACAGTCGGTACAAATATAGAATTATGTATTGCCATTTTAGCTTTATTTGATATATTTTTACTTATGATAAGGGGACCTGCTCTACCATTAGCCTTCTTACCTTCATTTATTCCTCTATCTAATTACTCATCTATCTTCCCGTCTCTAGTAAATAAGCTACCAAGGTATACGAACTCATCAACTTGTTCAATTCTCTCATCATTTAATAAAATATTGCATAGTGTTTTCTCACTCTTTCCTTCGAACACCATAGTTTTTGTTTTATTTGCGTTAATTTTGAGGCCCATGCTCTTCATGCTTTTATCTAGTTTATTCAACATTCTTTGCAGGTCTTCGATAGACTCTGCCATAACAACCTTATCATCTGCGAACACTAACCCACGTACCCTTACTGTTTCGAGATCCACACCCTCTTCGTCGAAGAGAGCCATTCTTAAACACTTGTCCATAAATAATATAAATAACAATGAAGACATAACGCATCCTTGTGTAAATCCTTGAATAATATCGAAACAGTCACTCAGTTTCCCATTCACTCTTACACTCGCTTTGCTACCTGTATATATTGTTTTTATAGCTTGTAGGATCCATCCATTGACTCCATACTCTTTCAGGACTTCCCAAAGTTTACTTCTATCTACCTTGTTTAAATTTAACATTTAAAAATGCGAAAATACACTATTTTCCATGTTCATTTGCAATCCAGCAAGTCACTTTCTTCCGCTTCTTTTGAAAGTCGATCTTCTGCTTTCAGTTTTCTTTTTAAAGTATACCAGGTGTATACATATGAAACCGGTATTTTTTCAAGAAAAAAACACATTTATTTCAAGAGAATGATAACAAATATTTTATTCAAAGTATGCGC
>NC_046666.1:106200141-106201643 GCF_010883055.1 Belonocnema kinseyi | reverse complement strand
GAATAATTGTAGCTCAAACATGAAAAAGTATAGACTAATTTCAAATTTAAAGAGGTTCTATCACATATATTGAACTGTTAAAATCCCTGAATTTTTTAAGGTTTTTAAACCTTTTTAAAAAACTTTTTTTAACAATTTTGGTTGTGATTTCATGATAAAAGAATAAGTGCTATTTAGTCTTCAGAACAGCAATTAAAAAAATTTTTTAAGCCTTAATATTTGAGACATTTTAAATTTGTAGTCTTGAGTATATTGAACAATTTTAAATTTGAAGCTATTTAAATATGTCATCTGAATTTTTGAATGGAAAGTGTTCGATCATTTTAGATTGAAACCTTTCAAATTATTTAGTTGCAAATTAAAATCGTACAACTTCAAGTTTTATTTATTTTTTTTATCGTTGGTCACCCCCCCCACAAATTATTTTTTTTTTTAGTAAGAAAATAATGCCTAATTTTTGTAAAAATTAACAAATATATTTTAAAGGTTCACTCAAAGACATTTTTATTCAAAAAGCTTGTTCTTGAGTAAATTGACTCTTATTGTTTCCGATTTCGTTCTCTCACTCAGGAATTGTGTTTTTCATAGAAAACATTGAAATGTAGTTTTTTCACGTTTATAAAATTATAGTTTAAGGTCACTTGGAGTCATCTTCTGTGAAAAATATTGATTTACAAAGAATATTTGTCAAACAATAGAATGGATTTCTTCGCCCAAGGTACAAACGTAAATGCATTGTACTATAGTAAAAAGAACAGGAAAAATTTAGACGAAATTTAAATTTGGTAAAGAAAACAAAATTTTGTCGACCTATAAATACTAATTTTATTCCCCGAAAGATTTTTAAAAAATCTCTTCTAAACACTTTTATTGCAACAATTTAATTGAAGAAAAATATTTGTTATAAAAATAAAAATAGTACCATTTTTACATACAATTCTTAAAATAAAAAATCTGTGTGTCAAAGCACAACCCAATCCGACTATTCTTTCGAAAGTTATACGATATACAGACAACCATAACATTAATAACAACGACGACGTAGACGCCAGAGAGACAGACAGATACCGATGTAAAAGCTTGTTGTTCTGATTCTAGGAGCCTCAAAACGTCGAAATTTCATGAAATTCGCAGAAGTCATTTTTCGCATACAACTCTTCTCATTATGGATGAGAATTTGATAAAATAATCATGGGGCCTTGAAAAAGTAGCGTTTTTCGCCTCTTGACTTTTTTCCATATCAAGCTTTTTTTGCTTCAAATGTCCATTTTCGTTTGGTTTTTTGGATTTTTAAAATCCTTTAACTCTGGTAAGTTTGATTTTATTAAAAAAAGTTGTCAGGATAAATTGTTCATATTTCTTTGTACCATAAATGGCTGTGGATAGAATTTTCAAATTTAAAAAAAAAATTGGTCTTAAAGATTTTTAAAAAGCATCAACTTTTTGAATTTTTATCAAAAATGGCTGTTTAACGAACTTGATCTTTCTTTTTGGTCTTTCGA
>NC_046666.1:106198654-106200041 GCF_010883055.1 Belonocnema kinseyi | reverse complement strand
AAGTTGATTGGCTACTTTGGGTGAAAATTCAAAAAGTTACAGAATTTTCAAAATTTCTGAGACAATTTTTTTCAAGATTTAAAAATTCCATGTACGGGTATTTGTAATGATTGGAAATCCGAACAATTTACCTCATCGACTTCTTTTGATAAAAAGAATATTACCAGAATTATAGCGTTTTCAGCAAATTAAAAAAAAAACCAAAATAAAAATTGTAAACTAACCAGCACAAGACTTCAAAAAAAAAAAACTCGAGAGAAAAAAAACGTTGCTTTTTGAGAGCCCTATAAGATTATCATAACAACTTTTCAGATTGTTTTGAATAATCGAAAATTCAAATTTTGGAAAATTTTCCAAAAGTTTGTTATCAATTACTTTTTGATACGAAGGGTAGTTTTTGTTTTATTCGTAAAAAAAATACACTAAAAATATAAAATATAAGTGTTTGGACAAACGACATAAGCAATGAAAAAAATAAATAGATAAAACTTGTTTACCTTAAAAAGAGCTAATGAATGTGTTATTAATCTAAAATGATATTAACAATTTTCTGTGTTATTAATGTTACTAATGTCGCAACATTTCGGAAATCTGAACATTTTCTTCGAGACATTCGATAAGCACACATAAGGAGAATACATACATAAAGAATACATAATAAGGAGTAAATGAAAACAAATTCACGAATTGGATAATGTTTGGATGAAACCAGACAGAATCAAGGATGTTCAGAAATCATGAATTAAAATTCACCTATAAAGCACCAAGGTTCAAAATGTCATTCTTTGACTATCGGGATTTTTTTTACAATTATAAAATGTCATATAAATAAAAAGTTAAACTTTACGTACCAAAAAAATAAGTAAGGAAAGAAGATAAACAAAGCAACCTCGCAATCCCTTTAATGCATGTTTGTTTTCTTTATTTTGCTCTTTGTTATTTCTCAATTTTTTAATTCATAAAAAATATATTTTTGTCAATATTTTGGTGTTAATTTAACAAAGATTGTCCAAATGACACTCATCCTTGGGAAGGTAAATATAAAAAATAAATACGTTTCCGGTTGAAAGCAAGGTCCAGTAGTACAGCTTAAACTATTTGGAAATGATCTTTTTTGGGCAAAAATTATAAGCCTTTTTTATAAATTATTTTATAAATAGCTGTTTCCTTTATCACGAAATCACAAACAAAAAATCAGATTTTATAATTGTCTTTCTTTTCACTTCTTTCTACTCCAAAATAGTTATTAGATGGAAGAAAATTGTTTCTTATACACAAAAAGTAATTAAAAAACAGTTTTTAAACAACTTGAAAAAAAGTTCAGAGGTTTAAATTGTTCAATATATAATAAAAACGCTATAAACAGAAAATTTTCTTCTACTTTTTT
>NC_046666.1:106197550-106198554 GCF_010883055.1 Belonocnema kinseyi | reverse complement strand
CCCCCCCCCCCACAAATTATTTTTTTTTGTAAGAAAATAACGCCTAGTTTCCGATTTCGTTCTCTCACTCAGGGATTGTGTTTATCATAGAAAACATTGAAATGTAGTTTTTTCACGTTTATAAAATTATAGTTTGAGGTCACTCGGAGTCATTTTCTGTGAAAAATATTGATTTACAAAGAATATTTGTCAAACAATAGAATGGATTTCTTCGCCCGAGGTACAAACGTAAATTGTACTATAGTAAAAACAACTGGAAAAATTTAGACGAAATTTAAATTTGGTAAAGAAAACAAAATTTTGTCGACCTATAAATATTAATTTTATTCCCCGAAAGATTAAAAAAAAATCTCTTCAAAACACTTTTATTGCAACAATTTAATTGAAGAAAAATATTTGTTATAAAAATAAAAATAGTACAATTTTTACATACAATTCTTAAAATAAAAAATCTGTGTGTCAAAGCGCAACCCAATCCGACTATTCTTTCGAAAGTTATACGATATACAGACCACCATGACATCAATAACAACGACGACGTAGACGCCAGAGAGACAGACAGATACCGATGTAAAAGCTTGTTGTTCTGATTCAAGGAGCCTCAAAACGTCGAAATTTCATGAAATTCGCAGAAGTCATTTTTCGCATAAATCTCTTCTCATTATGGATGAGAATTTGACAAAATAATCATGGGGCCTTGAAAAAGTAGCGTTTTTCGCCTATTGACTTTTTTCCATATCAAGTTTTTTTTGCTTCAAATGTCCATTTTCGTTTGGTTTTTTGGATTTTAAAATCCTTTAACTTTGGTAAGTTTGATTTTATCAAAAAAAGTTATCAGGATAAATTGTTCATATTTTTTTGTACCATCAATGACTCTGGATAGAATTTTCAAATTTTTAAAAAAATTTGTCTTAAAAATTTTTAAAAAGCATCAACTTTTTGAATTTTTATCAAAAATGGCTGTTTAACTAACTCGATCTTTCTTTTTGGTCTTTCGAACAGTG
>NC_046666.1:106194974-106197450 GCF_010883055.1 Belonocnema kinseyi | reverse complement strand
TAAATTAAAACTTTTTCGCGTTGTAACAATTTCGAATCCCAGAATGTTATTTTTGACCTAACCTATAACTTATAACGAAAATTCAAACAGTAAGGCTATATTATGAAAATGAAGCAATTTTAACTTTAAAATTCAAGTTCTTAAACTGAAGGCCTAAAAATTTGCAAATTTTAAATTAGTATTGTGTAAATTGTATTGGTATCTTAAAACAGTATAAATAGTTCTTAAATTAGTTTTTAAATTTTCTGAAGTTTACCTTTTTTACATACCTAGATGTCAAAAAAGCCTACCAGTGACAGAAATGGATTAAAAAAAATCGCCAACATCCATACTTTTCTTTATTAATACTGTAGAAAAAAATTAACGAGATCGAGCGCCGAGATTATAATTAGAGCAAATTTTCTGTAATTCTATGAGGACGGCTGAAATATCCCGGAAAATAAAATTCCCGACTCGGTAAAACTCTCTGTCCCGAAAAATACAATTCCAAAACTAATAAAATTCCGGAACAGTTTATAATATTAACGAATTTGAAAATTCCCAAATAATAAAACTCCCCAAATAAAATTGTTTCTTAATCAGTATTAATTATTTATTAAAAATACGGTAATAAAATATTGTTATCAAATACACTTTTGTTTAATGTTTAAAGTGTTAAAAATTGTTTGATTTTAAAATTAAAATTATTTAAAAAATTTTACAGACAAATTCATATTAAAAAACACGTGTTTTTTAATTAACATTTCGATTTTTCGGAAGAACTTTTGTGATTTAAAAAATACTATGTACATTTTCAACCAAAATATCTTATCCAGAAATATATTTTGTTTTAATTATTGTTATTTTAAATTTAAACATTAATGTTTAAACACTTCAAACATTTAAAAAGTTGTTTCTTTGGTATAAATATTTGATTATTTCAATTTAAAAAAATAACTTGTCAAAGAACAATGTTTTCCACACTTGTTTATCTCGAAATGTCTTTTTATAATACTTTTAAAAAAATTAAATATATGATTTTTCGAGAACATTTTTTTTATAATTAAAAAAAAGACTGTACCGAAAACCTGGATCAAGCTTCAGATCTGAAAAAATTCAGCGATACATACATGTCAAACTTTTCTAACCTCAAAAAATCTTTCTACTGCTTTACCGTCATATTTTACGAAGAATGGGAAAACAAGAATTCGACTTCGTAGTACAATGAGGGTAGCACCTCGATAGGGCAGAAAATGTGATGTCTTATATATATATAATTCCCCACTTCGACGCCCCGTACCGCATCTACGTTTATAATATCTTTGCCATAGCTGATGCAATCTCATCATGGTCAGCTATTTACTACTAGGACCAGCGGTCGGTAAAGAAAACAAGTTTGTCAGCTTTCGATCTTTCTTTGCAGGATGAAGTCAACTCGAGGCCCTGAGGCGCAACTTTGCTTAGGGCCCCTCGAAATAAATTGGGTAAAGAAAAGGATTATAATATTTTACAAAAATGGGAAACTACCATTTTTGTTTCGATTGAAAAAAATTAAATCTAACCTCAAAAATTTTTAATTACAATATAACAGACAAAAAAAATAAAAAATGGTGCGATTCTTGTACAGAAGTCACACATATACTTTTTTTTGTTGCAATTTTAAATACTTTGAGAACCAATATGCATGTGAGCGATATTGCAGATAAGAATATTCTTATCAAGTGGCATGGCGTTAATTTAGTCTCAGTTTACTTATTATCTAATAGTTTTTCAATTAAAATTATGAAAATATAATGATTGACTAAAATGGCCTTGGCACGTGATATACAGCCCGTTACCGTGCAGCACTTTACAACAGGCAAGGGTGAATGCAAGGGGGGTTTGGGGGATAACCCCCCCCCCCCTAATGTGAACAAACTTGTTTAATTTTAATTTTTAAATTATCTAAAATTTGAACGGATCACTTGTACCGCGCGTACAAATTTTTAGTATCTTTTAGTAAAGACTGCTGCTGTGTCAATAGGCTGACAGTACTGCTATAATCTTATTCTTATTATTATGCAATACTGTGTCAACTCATACGCATGCAAAAATGTATGGCTGATTAGAATATTCCTAACCACAGGAGATCGACAGACATTGTCCGTTTGGTTTAATCCTAAGATAATACCAGAGATGAGGTGGGAGATTGCTTATGCCCTGTATTTGATTTCGACCGACTTACCGCAGCGCGCCCTGTTTGCCTTAGCCTTCGGGAACTAAAATTAAAGGTCCAAAAGCGCGCCCTGTTTGCCTTATTGTTATTTTTCGGGAACTAAAACGAAAGGTGGCTTACCTGCTACTCACTTGGTAAGACAGGGTACAATTTGATAAAGTCGGTAGAGAAGATCGGAGTTGGTAACAATTGTGGGTCCGGATGCAATAAGGGCACATAAAATTTTTTCGTGCGAAAACGAAGTCCCCTGGAGGCTTTAGAAAAAATTTTCGAATTTTAATT
>NC_046666.1:106186912-106194874 GCF_010883055.1 Belonocnema kinseyi | reverse complement strand
TTAAAATTCGAAAATTTTTTCTAAAGCCTCCAGGGGACTTCGTTTTCGCACGAAAAAATTTTATGTGCCCTTATTGCATCCGGACCCACAATTATACATAATAAAATAATAAATTAAGAAAAATGTATCAAATCTACTCCTTTAAACTTAATTATTTAACTAAGCTTTGGCTTTAATGATTGTTTCAACTAGAAAATGTTATCATAATAAAGATAATTTTTTATGTATTATCTCCAGTTCTGAGAATAATTCAATAATAATAATAATAGTAATATGATTATTTATTAATTTATAATTAATACTGTGAATAATTATACCTAATTATTTTGATCCATGTTATTTAAATTTAAATTATTTATTGTGTTTTTAAAGATAAGGAGTTTATATAATAATAATTAGAGTATGATCTTCAATTCAATAGATTCTGTATTAGGAGCTATTCAATATCAATATTATCAATATTTTACATAATTTTCATTGCTTTTATATATATATATATATATATATTTTTTTTTTTTTTTAATTAGAATCGTAGACTAAAATTCTACTTCTTTCGGTTCAGCTGAAAGAAATTCTGAATTTATTAGTTACCATTTTTATTTTTTATCAAAAGTTTAATAATAATTAATATAACTATTATTTTTCGTGGAACTTTTCCTGAAAATCGACACGATGTATTATTAATACTAATTTGAAAAGATTTTTACCTAAGATTTCAAATGTGATATTATATTTATAGTTAATTAAGTGGTTAATAATTACTAATATTTCATTAAATAATAAAGCTCTAACTTTGACAAATTTTTAATTGTAAAATTGTAATCGCTTCGAATGAAACATTATTTTTCAATTACATTATTCAATTTTGATCACTCTGAATTAGTCTAATTTAAAAAATTGAAGTTGGTCATTTGTTTTTCAGAGATTCTGATGCAAAAATCGTTTGATATATGTATTTTTCTTTAATTTCAACCAAATTCAATTATAACTTAGTCAATATCGTAAAAAATTTTATAATCTTAGTGTTTGATATGTACATACAAATAAGAGAAAAATACTGTATTGATTTGGAAGAAGACCGTTCTTCCAAATCGCGGCAGAATAGGTATGTCGTTGCCGGATCTAAATAACGAGCGGGCTGTTGTACCTAGATCTTGGATTGCTAAACCTCTATTGCTTTTGCAAACCAACATGGTCCACTCCCCCTTGTAACTTATGATCAATCCCCGCGCCCAAGTTCCTTTGTTTAGGACCAGAGAGGATCTGGAATCTACGTGGAATAATAGAAACCTTTCCGAATTCTTTTATATTTATCCGAAACCTTTGCGAAATATTTGAAATTTTTGTAAAGTCTTCATAAGATCTTTGAGATATTATTGCAACCTTTGTAAATTCTTCGTGAAATTTTCGCGAAATAACTTTTTTAAATCTATTCAAAATGTTTAAAATCTTTGAGAATTCTTAAAACTTTGTGAAATAATAGAGGCCTTTGTAAAATAATGGAAATATCTGTGAAATCTTCTAAGCATATCCTAAATCTTTCCGAAATGTTTGACATCTTTGTAAAATCATTAGGACGTCATTGGAATTATTTGTTCAATCTTTGAAATCTATTTCAAATCTTTGCGAAATATTTGTAAGGTTTGTGAAATCTTTAAAGTCATTGGGAAATCATTGAAAATTTTGTGAAATCTTTCTAAAATCTTAGTGAATTCTCTCAAAATCTTTTTGCAAAATCATTAGGCAATTATTAAAATGTTTGGTTTAATCTTTGAAATCTATCTGAAATCTTTCTGAAATATTTGAAATCTTTGGGAAATCATTTAATTCTTTATGAAATACTGGTAAATTCTCTAAAAATCATTGTGAAATATTTGAAAGGTATCTGAAATCTTTCAAATCTAACTGAAATCTCGGCGAAATCATGAAATCTTAATTGTCGAATAATAGAAGACTTTATAAAATCTTTTAAATCTATGCGAAGTCTTTGCGAAACCTGTGAAATTGTTCCGATTTCTATGGCATTTAACCGTTCTTTTAATAATGTCATTTTAAGTTTTAATAATGTCAGCTTTTAATAGTGTCAATTTAATTCAAAATCAATTGGACTTAAATAAGTTAGTGCACATTTTTGAATGGACATACTTTGACGTGCTAGATCTTTAACCATTTTTAATAAAATCGTATGGTAATTATTACATCAAGAATGTAAAGCTTCATTAAGAAATATTAACCATCCTAAATTTGTAATATGCCAATGGCGTAAAACACATCGGTATTTTGCAAGTAAATAGTCGGTAGCGCATCTGGAGTACGGTGGGACGACCCCTTGTAAGATTTGACAAGTTTACGCCTGTGGAGTAGAAAATATTTTCAACTCTAATCTGTAATGCAGCTAGCCCATTCATCGTTCGGGAAACTATCCTTTGAAACAGTCAGGCCTGAGGTTATAAAAAGTAGAAATATAGGCGAGAGGTCTCTAGGTCCTAGGTCTCTAGGAGTCTAGCACTCTCGGTAGATTACTGGGGATGAGTATTCCATGATGGGGGTGAACTTCAATATTTATTTCTGTTCTTATCGAATTTTCTTAACGCGTTTATTATGATTTACAGAAGTTGTTCTTTTCAAAGGAAGAACTTTCGATAAATTCAACATGCACAAAAGAGACTTAATTGTTAATTAGGCGTCAAACACAATCGTAAAAATCTGTTTTTCGGATTCAGGGGGTCTAAAAACGTGGACAATTGACGAAAACTGGGGGAATCAATTTTACATAAATCTAATAACTTCTCTGACGAGAATGTAAATATCGAGAATTATTCTAGATCAATCTTAACTCTTAAAGATCTACACCACTTTCCTCACATTACTCTCTTCCACGCTCAGTGAGTCACCTACACCACGAAAGGCAAATAATGGCTTGATTGTGAATGGTATAATACTAAAATATTTCGATCCTTGAAGAAATTCTATCGGCCTCCAAAATCGTTTGGTCCACCTACAACTGATACGATCCTTTCCTTGTATAAGCAGAAACTATTAGAGAATATGAGAAAAAGAAAAAACTGCGTTTCTTATATTGCAGAGCCATACTTAAATTACGTAACAGATTACCGGTTCTCTCCAAGGCCCCCCTCAAACCTGTAACGACCCGTACAACCCCCCCCCCCCTCTCTTGCTATACATAATTTATGTTTTACGGAAATAATAAAATAAGGGACTAGAAGCGTATATCCGCTGGAAAAGCAGCGAAATTTAGCTGTTATTCAGTAAAATTTCACTGATCAGCAGCTACATTTCACTGTTTTAGCAGTGTATATACGCTGATTTGAATTAGGCGTATACTGATTCAGATTTAGAGAGTACAACGAAGACGAATTTTCAACAAAATACAGGAATGTTCAACTCAGAAAGGACAATTTTTATACAAATAGTTGCATTTCAAATGAAAAATATAAATTTAAAACCAAAAATGAAATAATTGCATTTTCAGTTAAAAAAATCATTTTCAACCAAATAGACAAATTTTTAATCAACGAGATGAATTTTCAACTGAATTGAAGGAAGATTCAACTGGATTCGTTAATTTTTTTTTTTAACTTTCAACAAAATAGCTTCATTATCAACTGCGTTCAGTTCAATTTTCAGTTAAATAAATCATTTTATCGGCCAACAAGGCGAATTGTTTACAAAATACATGAATTTTCAAGGAAATAGCATTTGAATTTTTAACTAAAAAGATTAATTGTCAATCAAGAAGACGAAATATCTACCAAAAAGACGAATTTTCAACCAAAAGAAAAGCTCATACGCGCGCTCCGCGCGCGAATTACTACTTTGCTTGCAATTATTTTATTTGGAAATAAAGTTTAATAAAATACCACGATAATCATTTTTACTTTAATAACTTCGATTTGTACACGGATTCGCGTGGGTACTCTCTCACGTTACAAAATAAATGATTGTGCAACACTAAACATTTTTATCAAATGTTTAGGCAAATGCGAGTACTACCAATAATCTCGTATATAGCCGCATTGTAATTTAATTGTACTAAAATCAATGCACTGATTTTAGGCCCGCCTTAGTAAAAGAAAAAATTTCAGATGCGCATAGAATGTGAAATTGAGAGACCTCTGTTCCAGCGTGGATTTAATCATAAAAAATCTGCCCGCTACGAGGGCACATTCTTATCCCCTAGGGCACGCAACTGTTGGTTCTCGCGCTTCACGCTCGATTGTACATTTATCTCGCGCTTCGCGCTCGATTATGTATTTACCTCGCGCTACGCGCTCGGTCTTTATATTTTCGCACATTCATGCGTAAACATTTTAAAATTAAGACTCAAAACATCCACCACTGTCATTTTGTAATTTTGAATTCTCTTTCGTTAAAAGAGAGTTTGAGCGCACCTATGGCACGCGACTGATGGCAATCGCACTCCGCACTTAGTCTTTGCATTTGTTCCGCATTTCTTCCGCATTCGGGCACAGAACTTTTAAAATCAAAGGTGAACGGACCGACAACTGTAATTTTGTGATTTTAAACTCTCTTTTGTTAAAGCTGTGTTGGCTTTAACGAACACATTCTCATCACGTATCTCGTGCTTCGCACTCGATTTTGTCCAACATGTCAACTTTTCTACATTATACACAACACTTTTATATCAATTATAATACATTTTTATGTAACTCTGCCAGGAATTACTTTTTAAAAAATTGCAAAATAAAAAACAAATTGTATTAAGCATGATTATTTTTGGATTTTTTTCTTATTTTGCTTTAAATTGTATTCTAAGTTGCTCCAAAACATGAATCCTTTCAATAAATGTATATCCTTACGACTAAAGTAAAAACTAACGGTCCTATAAAAAATTATAGCTCTTTTTTGAATGAACAATTTTTGTCTAATTTTTTTCGTAGCTTATATCAAAAAGTGATTCATTATCAATTTGTAGTTCTTTCCAGGGCGCGCAATTTGAGCTTTTTTACTTTTTTCGTATCTTGCATAGTTTGACCAAAAAATGGAATTTTTTAATTTTTCATTATTTTTGGTACGATCAAATTTGGAATGTTCAACTTTTCGAACAAATTAAAAAAGTTGTTATCGTAGTCCTGTAGAGCTTTCAAAAATCTAAGTTTTTCTTCTCCTGGCTTTTTTTCATATCATGCGTTGTTTGGCTTAAAATGTTCATTTCAGTTTTTTTGGGGATTTTGAAAATGCTCTAACTCTGATAATTTTCTTTTTATAGAAAAAAGTTATGGGGATAAATTGTTTGAGTTTTTGAGTACTATGAACAACCGTACATAGAATTTTTAAATCTTGAAAAAATGTGGTTTCGAAATTTTTTTGTATGATCAAATTTGGAATTTTCAACTTTTTGACCAAATTGAAAAAGTTGTTATCATAATCTTGTAGGGCTTTCAAAAAGCAATGTTTTCTTCTCCAGATTTTTTTTCTTATCATGCGTTGTTTGGCCTAAATTGTTCATTTTAGTTGTTTTTTTTTTGGATTATGAAAATGTTATATCTCTAGTCATTTTTGATTTTTCGAAAAAAGTCATGAGGATAAATTATTAAATTTTTTTAACACTATGAATAACCATACAAAGAATTTTTGAACTTTTAAAAAAGTGGTCTCAAAAAGATTCAAAAAGTGCCCACTTTTTGAATATTCATCCAAAATGGCTGGCTAACGAATTTGACCTTTAGTTTAGGACACTAAACGAGTGTACCAAAGGGCAATCTAATAGATTACTTTTTTCAAAAGTTATCATGTTCACAGGCAGACAGACAGACATACATACATACATACAAACAGATAAGACACATTCGTAAAAACCTGTTTTTCGGATTCAGGGGGTCTCAAAATGTGGACATTTGACAAAAAAAAGGGGGGGGGTCAAATTTTACACAAATCTAATACCTTCTCTGATGACAATGTAAAAATCATATTACAATAAGTGATAATAATACTGGTTATATGTTCGACTGATTCATCACAGTAAAATACATGGAGAAAAGTATTGCAAGTGAAAATATACTACAGAAAATCTTGATAAAGCAAAATGTTTAACTGAGGAGATGAAATTACGTTAAGAAATTTATAAAAATAGATACTTACTGAAACTAATGAAAGTGAAAGTTTTTACCATTATAGAGTTTTAATTTCGTTTTTAATTCTTATCAAATATATAGTGCATACATTTTCTTCTAAAAATTAATGTGTTTAAAATGTTTAAATGGTTCAAAATCTAAAAAAAGTAAAGTTCTGAATTTGTTTATGAAATCTATTTGTGTAATAAATCATTATTTTAAATTTGCAAGGTGTCGTAGGAAAATGTGATTGGAAATATATTCTTTGTTGATTCCGTAAACAAATTACGCCTATTCTTCAAAAAATGCCCAAGCTCTTAATTTGCTCATGAAAGTAGTTTAAATAATAAATCTTGAAAATGCGATTATTATAATTAATCGGAAACACGGTCTTAATTAAATTTGTAAAAAAACTGACCCTATTCGTTTGAAAAATAGTCAAATTCTGAATTTTTTATGAAAGTTCTTTAATTAATTAACCATTCTTGTAGATTTAGCAAATACCTTAGGAAAGAGCCATCACAAGGACAATTATAGTTAACTTCGTAAGCAAATTGTGTTTATTAATTGAAAAATACCTCACCTCTCAATATGTTTATGAAAATTGTTTAAATGATTAATAATTATTATAAATTTACAAAGTATCGTAAGAAATGATCATCGAAAGACATTCTTAGTTCAGATCTTTGAATGGAAAAGTGAAAAAGCTATTGCTGATCTTGAGACTAGACTTGGACAAACAGGTACCAAGTTGTCACCTTTCCAGAAACCTGAAAACACAGGTCGAGGAAGGCAGGGAGGTTACAGTTTTAGATCTCTGAATTTTCATATTCAATACTGAATTAAAACATTTACAAATATTGAAACATTAAATTTAGTTTTCGTTTGCGAATTTTCGAATTTTAATAGATTCATATTGAAAATTATTTATTTTTTAAAAATTTCAACTTAAAATTTTCCTATTTTGACATTTTTGAACCAGTTTCTGATTTGACTTTGAGTTCGCCTTGAAAACTTGAATAATTCTTGATTCTATTGTTCTAAAAACTGAAGATAATAAATTTAAAAATTTTATTTATTATAATAACATTTATAGTTAAAAAATCATTAAAAGCAATGCTTAGTTAAATAATTAATTTTAAACTGTAATGTGAAATTCAACAATTTTGAAGGAATACTTAAAATTGAACCGCTGGCGACCAAAAGGGGACACGGCCGGATTCAGCCTGATAAGTATTGTCCTGAGTGTCAATTTTAAAAACTTTCTAATTTCAATTTTAAAGACTGATACTTGTAGAGAATTTCAAGATGCATCTTTTTTTCCTCTTGCAAAAATTTATAGGTTTTGTAGTTTTTGAGATAATTGGTAAAAAGTGGATTTTTTGAAAACGAAAAATTCCAATCTTTTTTCACTTCATCTCGCGCTAATTTAGCCAATTTCCATCATTTCCCGATTTCCCCAACATAAAGTACGTGTTTAGGTCTTCTGAAACTATCTAAGAAAGAAAAACGAGAATATTTTAATAAACAAAAAAGTTATTAATTTTTTTGAGGCAATGCAAAAATAATGAATTTTAACCTTTAAGCGCCTCGTTTAGCAAACGAATTTTAAGCTACGGAAAGCTTTCATAGAGAAAGTTGTTCATTAAGGTTCAAAGAAGTTTTCTGGACAGTTTTAGATAAATTGGATTAATAGTTCAAAAATTATGAATGTTTTAAAATCCAAGCGATAATCTTGACGCTGCCCAAAAACGTGCCTGGCCGACTACGTACGCGCTGCAGGGAACGACGTGAAGGTCAAGTCAATCTTACCAAAACAAATGCACAACAGTAACTCCAGATATTATCATTAAAATAATTTATTTAT
>NC_046666.1:106183328-106186812 GCF_010883055.1 Belonocnema kinseyi | reverse complement strand
GGTTGGATTTTGCAACTCATAGTTGTCAAAAACATCCACTTTTCCATCAGGAAAAATATGCAAAACGAACGCTTTGCTGATTTGGAAATTTTTTGGCTTTCGTATTTTACCTTGGAAACATATTTCAAAATCCTGCAGAAGATCTTCACACTTCTCAACCATTGTGAATGAAGGTGAACGAGCATTGCGAATCATTTCTACATATTCAGCTTCAGTTTCAATTCGTTCTAATTTTTTCAGCTTTTGCGAATATGTGCCAAAATTCCTATCGCACTGGCAATAGGAATGGCCTCGAACTGGAAATACATATTTAATCTCGCTTTGCAAATAAATGGACAATAAAACCAAAAAATGAAACACTGTGTAGCTTTTATTTTGTCCCGGACATGAGTCTGAAAATAATGTTATGCTGTTGAACTTGTCTTTACCAAATTCTTTTAATACCGCGTATTTGATAAAACTGCAAACAGAGCTAGCACCCTTCTTTACAATTCCCTCAAGAATAGGGAACATGTAACTCTGGTTCGTAGTATGTACATGTACGTTAAATAGAAAAAGCCATGCTAAACGTAGGTAAAACTGCGTGGACACGGGTATTTTTGGTAGTGGCAAATTCTGTGCAAAATAAAATTCACAACATAGACTATTATTTTCAGAGAGTATTTGCTTTCTTAACTTCAAATAAATTTCAGCATTGTTTTTGCGATTTATTACTTCTTCGTTTACCTCTCCATTTGTCTCGTTTTTGTAGCAAGTATTGCACACGTCAGTTCTATGTAATTTAAAACTGAATCCAACATTTCGGTTAAAATACTTAAAATAAATGGTTTGACTTATAGTCAATTTAGCCCCCGTTTTTTCTTTATAATATTTCCCGAATAATTTGTAAAGTTCTACAAGATTTAATGTAGGATTATCAAAATATTTTAGGTTGGTAGAATTTCGTTTGTAATGTGACCTGTGATGTGGAATTAATTCGCAATGCTCTTCAATAATTTTTTTAAAATTTTCTGTTCATTCAAGCACAAAAAAATTTCTTACAAATCGGAACATTTTCTTCGTCAGTAGGAAATAAATATATCCAATGAATTAACCGTCCTAGTTTTTCACCTGCATTCGTTTGGATAGGATCCTTGCATTTTAATCTTTCCTCTGAGAAACACATTTTGTTCATTATAGTTCCGAGATTCCAAAAATTTGTATGTACTTTTTCTTGTTGCACATTTGAAAGCTTTTGATAACATTTTTCTCCACAGCAGGATTCAATAGGTTTGAAAGATCTTTCTGGGATTAGAATATCTTTAGCAATACCGTCTTTTTTAGTTTTAGACTTTGTAATGAATTCTTTTCCCTAAAGAAATAACAAATAATGCTATTAATTTTGTCATTAAAAATTTAAAATAATTACTTTAGACTATCTACATATTATATATAGTTCAGTAAAAGAATTATTTAAAAAATCAAGAATAAAAAAAGTCATAAAATATTAAATTTAGGATGAAAATTTATTTAAAAATTGTATTGACGGTTTCCAATCGTACCTGATTTCTGGAAAATTTTTGCTTATTTTTAATCCACGAATCTTCATTTCTAGTTCTTTTTCTACCTTGTTTCACTTTAATATCTTTTTCTTTTTAATTAATATTCTCAAAAATATCTAAAAAATCTCAATAATCTCAAAAAAAATGGTTTTCCAACTATTATAAGAAACAATCACTTCGCTGATTCTATGCTTTATTTGTAGAATTTCATAGAAGATGACAAAAAAAGTTACTGTTGTGCATTTGTTTTGGTAAGATTGACTTGGCCTTCACGTCGTTCGCTGCAGCGCGTACGTAGCCGGCCAGGCACGTTTTTGGGCAGTGTCAAGATTACCGCTTGGATTTAAAAACATTCATAATTTTTGAACTATTAATCCAATGGATCTAAAACTTTTTAGAAAACTTCTTTGAACCTTAATGAACAACTTTCTCACTGAAAGCTTTACGTAGCATAAAATTCGTTCGCTAAACGTGGCGCTTGAAGGTTAAAATTCATGATTTTTGCATTGCCTCAAAAAAATTAATAACTTTTTTGTTTATCACAATATTCTCGTTTTTCTTTCTTAGATAGTTTCAGAAGACTTAAACATGTACTTTGTATTTGGGAAATCGGGAAATGATGAAAATTGGCTAAATTAGCGCGAGTTGAAGTGAAAAAAGATTGGAATTTTTCGTTTTCAAAAAATCCACTTTTTACCAATTATCTCAAAAATTACAAAACCTATAAATTTTTGCAAGAGGAAAAAAAGATGCATCTTGAAATTCTCTACAAGTATAAGTCTTTAAAATTGAAATTAGAAAGATTTTTAAAATTGACACTCAGGACAATATTTATCAGGCTGAATCCGGCCGTGTCCCCTTTTGGTCGCCAGCGGTTCAATTGTATACATTGAAACATTCAGCAGGTAAAAATTAAAGAATTTTACATTAATAGTTAAAGGGGTTTGTTGAAACTTGATTTTTGTTGTTGAAGATTTATCATTTTAGTTGAAATTCATCTACTTGGTTGAAAACCCGTTTTTTTTAAATATTAAATTAATTTTTTGAACTAAAAATAAATCTTTTTAGTAAAACATTACGATTTTAGTTGCATATTTAGCTCTTTGGATAGAAAATAAATTATATTGTTAGAAATTAATGTTTTTATTTGAAAATTCAGCTATTTCATTTTTGGTTGAAAATTTATCTTTCGACTTCTTCAAGGTAAGTGGGTAAAAATCCATGCATACTGTTGAAAATTCATTTTTGTTGTTGAAAATATACATTTTTTAAACTGGCATTTCAACTATTCCATTCATTCCATTCTTGTTTGTTTGTCAATTGAACTATTTGTCGTTTAAAATTCGCCTTTTTTAAAAAAATTATTGTTTTTTTATGTAAAATTACAAAACTTAAACAATTACTTTTTTCAAACAGTGTTTTAACCGTAATAAGGTGCTAATTCTATATTCGTAATTTTGGGCTCACATCTACGCAGCCATTCTAACCGAGTATGCTTACAACAGAAATAGACCATAAAAGGAGGAAAATTTCCAAAATTGATTAGGTTCAGCCTGGTATACGGACTATAGGCAAAGGTATATACGGTTCTTACTTAATTCCAGAAGAATGCTTTCTAGGTTTTCCCCGCAAATAATTGAGGGGTTCAAACTTAAAAGGCCTTGCATAAATATGGGTCATATATCTCTAAAACTTAAGACTATAATGTTGTAGAACCGTTTGCAGTTTAATATTTAGGAATTTGCAATCGTGTATATTACATTAAAATATTTAGTACTTATATTACTGTTTTCTTCTATTTTATTTGAATAATTGTACACTTTAAGGTAGTATTTTGTGTGTATATGGGGCATTATTCCTCAACTGCCCCAACTCAAAAAGTCATGTTTTTCGATTGTCTCTAAATTCTTGGAATATGTTCGCCTACCCAACAGTAGTTAATC
>NC_046666.1:106179018-106183228 GCF_010883055.1 Belonocnema kinseyi | reverse complement strand
AATGTTCAACTAATAATGTGGCTTTGAGGTTCTTCAGGAATGATGCCTGCTGCTTTGCATAAAATTTATGAGACTTTAAATTCAATAGTTTTTCGCAGAGTCATTCAAGAAAGATGACGGTTTCTGCTACCTCGGTCATTAGATTACTTCTGTCCGTTTGTTGCCAAATCAATGTGAGTAATACAAAAAAATGGCATACTTGAAAACTGTTCCGCGGTATGCTACCGCATAACGCCCGAGTGCGCACGCGAGGACTCCCTCCACAACCGGCTCTGTAACTCAATGAATTTCAATTTGTCCATTTTCTTATTAGACATTTTTCATAGTAAAAAAGTCAAGCTTTCTTTTGAGACTATTTAAAAAAAATCCTAGATGCCTAAATTGCGAAAAAAGTTAAATAAACAATTGATTTATTGAAAAAATTGTATAAACAATTTTATTGTTATAAATAATAAAATAGGATGAAAGCGTGTAAAAAGCACTTTCCAAAACCCTCATAAAAAATTTAAATCGCGTAATTAGAAAGGATGTTACAGGCGTTTGAAACTACCCCTGCAGGCATTGGGGTTGAAAATTCAACACCCCCTCACTTGGGGAGGTTTGGTAATCCTGGTCTATAAGTTTGTGGATTAACTACTGTTGGGTAGGCGAACATATTCCCAGAATTTAGAGACAATCGAAAAACATGACTTTTTGAGTTGGGACAGATGAGGAATAATGCCCCATATATTAGTTATATTTTCTAAAATATGTGATTCTAATTTCAAGGTAAAAGAGCCATCAATCATTTAAATCATACAATTAAAAATAATGTTGTAAAAAGCTCTGAATAAAAAGTTTGTAACATTTGGAAATGTTCAAGTATTTTTATCAAATTAATATTTTGCCTGACAAACAACGCTACTGATAATAAACAATGAAGTTCTTGAAAGTATTTTTTTTCTTCAAATATATATATATATGTCATACCTTAAATTTCTTTTTAAAGCACTATAAATTTGTAAAAGTATATATGTATTTTACCTACAAACTGTATATTAATTAATACAATCTGTAATTGATAAACATATATTATAATAGTTACTTAATTTTAGCGTTTAGAGAAAAATTTAAGGTATTATAATTGACAATATACTATTTTTTAGTTTCTAAAGAAATCTCAAAATTCTTTATAAAATTGACAAATTGGATTTATCCCCTGCTTGATTTTATACAGAATTTTGAATTTTGATAGCATTCAACGTTTCAAAGAGAAAAATGTTTAGCTCTGTCATAATTAAAATAAATCAAACTTATCAATCATTAAAAATTAGGTGAACATAAGACTTTTTCCGGTGATGTATTAAAATTATAAGTCATAATTTATGATTTATAGCATATAAATAGCTATGTAACGATATAATATTTAAAATTTTAATTTTAAAAATAAAGAATTAGTTTTCATTATATAACTACTCATTAATAATTGTGAATCATTTGAATAATTATATAATAAACACTTAATATTCGAGTGGTAAATAAATATGCAGTGCATCATTTACGTTTATGGTAACTCCTGTAATTGTAACTGCGGTGGTAACTCATTTTTAAAATTCTCTAACTTAATCAATTACCGACGCGGAACGTCTGAAAAATGCCGAAAACTGCGAAGTCACTCCGAGGAGTTGACCCACAAGCCAAGAGGGCGCTTTTAGCAGTCGGATTTTGACGGAGTCTCTTATTCCATTACATGAGCAATCTCCCAACTCATCTCCGATAATATCTACAGCTATTGTCTGACGTACTCAATCCTGTGGACTCAAAAGTATGGGTAATAACCTACGGTTTATTACCAGTAATTGGCCGGTTACAAAAGCGACGTAGCCCTTTTCTTCTAGAGGGGGAATTAGTAGTACATATTTACGAAATACTGAAATTTTCTACCTAAAAAGACGAATTTTAAACAAAAAAGTTGAATTTTGAACAAAAAAGGACGACTTTTTAACAATATTGTTGAATTTTTAACCAATCAGTTCTATTATTATGTAAAAAAGATGCGTCGAATATCTCTCACACGCATAGTGTTGGTAAAAGTAATTTCATATTTAATAAACATACTACCTACCTCTTCCATGGCGAATATTTTTTTATTTCACAAACATTTCACAAAATCCTGTCTGATTATTAATTATTTAATTGTTCAAGCGACCTGTCAAAACAAAACAATGGAGGCGGCCATATTTTTTTAAGTGCGGTTGGCACGCCACGCTCGGAAAGTTTTGAACTATACGTAAGTATAATTTTACACATGCCTGCGTGCGTACTTCTGGCAAAAGAAAAGTGACCGTTTTTGGAGAAGTCCATGCATTAGAGATTGGTATCCTTATATCTATTCTCCATGCAGTTAACTATCGACCGGCCAAAGTGGCCAATAACGGATTTATCTAGCAGATAAGCACGAAATACAGAAAAAGTGAGGTTAGACAATGCTGTCAAAATGGAATTCGTAAATGTTTACGATGTTGATTTTGGTGATAATTTCGACGAAGATATTGAAGAAATAGCCGAATTGCTAATCGCGTTATAAATAAAAAACCGTATACGCTTTATGCACGCGAAGCTCTTGTTTCATAGTTCTCAAATTTCAGACTGTTTATTATGAAATTACAGAACAAAGAATAAAATATGAAATAAAAATAAAACCGTCAGAAAAAGTTGTAGGGATCCATTGACAGGTTATGTTTATATTCCTCTATAGTAATATAAAAGAGTCTAATTTTATAATAAAATTTCGTTAGTCTTGTTTCCGGAGGAAATTGTTTATAACCCACAAATTGAAAAAAATCAATTTATGATAACTGTAAATAATAACTCTTGCTTCATCGTTGTCAAATTTTACACTTTTTGCCATAAACTTACTGAATATACAATAAAATGCCAAATAAAAATAAAACTGCGAGAAAAAGTTATGAGATAAAAAACTCCAATTCTAAAATAACATTTCGTTTGTGTTGTTTTCGGAGGAAATTTTCCATAAACCAATAAATTAAAAAAAAAACTTGATGTATTTTATAACCGTATATAATAACTCTTGTTTCAAAGTTATCACATTTCAGAATTTTTGTTATGATGTGACAGAATAAAAAATAAAATATCAATAAAAGTAAGACTAAAAGAAAGAGTTGTGAGGCTCGATTCAGATGAAATTTTTCATAAACCCACGAATTAAACTAAAATAATGTATAATAACCGTGAATAATAACGCTAGTTTCATGAGCTGAAAAATTCACATATCTTTATTCTTTACACAAAGACAAAGTAGTATTCTTTACACAAAGTAGTGCACTTCTTCTATTTATTAATAATTAATAATATGACAGATTCACAGCAGCAACAGTGTTATATAATTGTGACTCTATTTCTGCGGGGCGTCAACGTCACAGAAATGTCAGTGACTTGAAAACGCGAAAAGTACTAGTATTACCTATATCTCCCTATGTAACTGAAGGATAACTATCCAGCACATGAAATACAGTGGATCAACCCGAAATCATTGTCTGTCAGATAAAACTTACGATAAATTTATTCTGCTGGATAACTATCTGACACTTTATTATATAGAGGTGGATCACCCGCCCTTAAAGACATAGACGTTCTCGGGACATTTTTCGTACTGGCATTATACGCTTTAAGAGCATACCTAGGATGTACAAAAGACATGTTAGAAAAGAGGTATTATGGATGTCCCACAAACGTCTCTAGGACATCCTTAATTTTGTTGCCTACTGGAAATAGTTGAATTTTCGACCAAAAAGGATAACTTTTTAACAAAGTTATTGCATTTTCAGACAAATAACAAAATGTATAGCTAACTATATATTCCTATTAAGAAAGCTACTACAGAAAAAAAGATAAATATAAATGCAAGGCAAATAAATTACTAAAAAGAATATTTTATCATTTTTCCGTATTCAATTTCTCATTTTACTTGACAACATTTTTCGCTGACTAGTATATCATTAAAGAACGATTTATTCAGGCTTGCTACAATATCCCAATTTCTAAAGTTTTCTATGTAAATTTGAAACCTATCAGTAATACATTTTGAATTAAAATTATGAGTCTTCAACCAAAATATGAATTGTTAACCAAATAGTTAGTTGAATTTTCAACCCAAAAGAATATTTTCTACCAAAAAAGACTCGTTTTCAACAAAGTACATGAATTTTCA
>NC_046666.1:106155144-106178918 GCF_010883055.1 Belonocnema kinseyi | reverse complement strand
GCAAGATTGATTGTTTTTGTATAGGCCTCAGACCTACCAAAAATATTTACACCATTTCACAGTTTTTTTAAAGGAATGAAACTAATTTAGTACTATTTGGAAAAATGTCGCACTAAATACACTTTTTTTTTTACAATTAACCACTAATCTGTCCAAGTTCGATTTCCAAAGTTTTAAACATTATTAATTAAATTCTTATATTTTTCAATTCTGACATCATTCAGTTTACAATGCTTTATGCGAAAATCTTCTACTTTAAAAATTATCCATTCTATATTTTTTATTTGATTTAAAGAATTTTAGAATGCAGTCTTAAACACTTGAATAATTAAAAATTAAAAGCGTTTCAAATTGCAAATTTTTTAGAAAACCCGTTGTTAGTTTATCAAATGCAAATGGAAATACTTTTAAAACTGAACAATAATTGATTTGTCAAAACGATTCTAATCCGTTCAAAATTAAGAATTTCTAGATTTTAGCGTTAAAAATTAAAGCTATTAATTTTGAAAATCTTAGTCATTAAAAAAAATAGAAACATCCCATTCAAAATTTTAAAAACTACATAATTTTAACTTAAACATAACTTCACAATAATTTATTTCTAATTAAATCCTTTTGCTAAATTAAAAATATTGCTTCAGTCTAGAATATTCAATTTTCAATCCATTCAACTTTCAATTTCTAAATTAAAAACAAAATAGAATTATTTAATATTTAGCAATATTTGACTATTTATTTATGACGAATGAATTAAAACCATTTATAGAAAATTTAACAATTTGAAACTGAACTGTTTGAGTAAGAAAGCCTTGAATCGTTAAAAATTCTAAGAGCTTTTAAATTTCACACGTTTCAATTTTGATTGTTAATTTTTTTTAATGTTTAATTTTAAAGTGAAATTGTTGATTTTTGGTGCTTACATAGCAATTGAACACTTATTAGTAGTATAAAAAATTGGAGTAATTTTAAGAGATATTTAGAAGTTTTGAAAAGATTCAAAGTTAATTAAAAAGTTGAAATCATTTCACATAATTTAAACGAAATTTGTTTCGACAAAATTCTGCTATTCGTACGAATTTTGGTGCAAATAGCCACATCATAATTTAAAACAAATTGTAGATTTTTGCAGATTTATAAAAAATTTAGAAACCTTTAAGAATTGTGAAAGGCTTCAAAAGAATAAAAATAATTTCATAAGATTCCTAGAAAAATTGAAAACAATTTTTCACTACGGAATGTTATTTTAAAAAATTATTCAAGACGATTTTAAAAGATTTCCAAAATTTTTAAAAATAAATGTGGAGATTTTAAGAAATTTTTTTTGAATTTCCGGGATTTTCTTTAAATTGTAGAAAAAACTCTGTTCATTTCATAAAATATTTCGAAGTTCTTAACAATTTTCAAAAATAATTATAACGCAGAATAAATTGAAAACAGCTGATAGATTTGTCAATATTTTGAAATAAAATTTTAAAGCTTTACAAGGATATTTTTCGTTAAAAATAATTTAATTTTTCAATTTCTAACGTTTCTTGCTAAAAATTGTTCAAAATAATACAATTTTGAAAATTTTAAAGTTCATTGATTCTTTATGCTAGAATATTTAAAATTATAACTTGGATTTATAGTTTTAAAATTAAATCTGAATCTTTTAACTGATTCATTTTAAAAATTTAAAAATTCTTGCAGTTTACCTGAATGTTCAATTCAAATGTGTCAGTACCTTTCATTTTTACGTATAACTTATTGAGCAATGAAATATAACATTTCTGAATAAAAAAATTCAAACTTTAATTTCAAAAAAGTTAAAATTTAAGAGTTTAATTTGAAGTGCTTTAATTTGTAGATTATTTTTTAGTACTGAAAATGATAAAAGTTAAGCTTAAGAGTTGAATTTTTTCATTTTACTGAGCGTGAAAAATGTTTGCGAACTGAAAAAAACCCGGGAAGTGACCGGGAATTGTTTTCCAGTTGAAGATTCGTGATTTTAGTTGAAAATGCAGCTGCTTGGTTGAAATTTAATTTATAAAGTGAAAATTCAGCTGTCATATTTTTATTGAAAATTTTATCTTTGGTAGCTAAAAATTCCACGATTTGACTGATTTATTAAAAACTCGACTATTTTATTAGAAATTCACGGATTTTGTTAAAAAAATCGATCTTTTTGTAGAAAATCATCTTTTTCTTTTAAAGTTAATCTCCTCGTTCAAAAATTCCTCTTTTCGTTCACAAATTAAAGTATTCTGTCCAAATAATGATCATTTCAGTGAAAAAAAAACATCTTTCAGGTTGGAAATGAAATTATATGTTTGAAAATTAACCTCTTTTGTTAGAAATGATTTTTTCTTAAGATTTATCATTTTAATTAAAAATTAATTTTTTCTGTTGAAAAAACGCTATTTATTTGAAAACTTGTCTTTTTTTAATAGAAAAGATTTTTTTGCCGAATCTTGAACTATTTTGTTGAAAATTTTTTCTTTTTTTTTTAAATTTTTTTGTTGAACTGAGAAGATAACTATTATTCCAGTTGAATATTCCATCATTTTAATTAAAAATTCATCTCTTTGCTTGAACATTTATTTTTTGGCTACTTACTTATTGAAATTATGGATAGAAAATATAGCCTCTTAAGAATGCTAAGCGACTCTTCTATCGTTTCCTATCCCATGACTTCTATCTTTTTCAATCTTTCTGCTTCCAGAAGGGCCCTTCGAAAAACTGTTTCGATCTGCCCCTGTCTGTAACTCTTTACTTCTCAACACTGATAATTCCCTATAATTTTACAGCAAGTAGGTCTGGTAGCATCGGATCGATTCATTTTATCGGGAATGCAACCGCCCTGAAATTGTCGAAATTCAATAACACAGCTGGCCCTTACGTGGCATAATGTCATTTTCCATGTTCACGAGACACCTTGCGGAGATTACGCAACTATAAATATAATATAAACGGGATACCCGAAAAGGATAGAAGTTGCGGTATAGGAAGAGATATAACTATTCTACCTCTTCAAGTGAGTACTTAGCATTCTTAAAAGGCTATATTTTCTATCCATAATTTCAATAAGTAACAAAACAACACAGAAAAAAAATGCTACATTAATTAATTTTCAACTAAAATTATGAATCTTCAACTGGAATAGCTGAATTTTAAATTATAAAAATGAGTTTTCAACTGAAACAATCAATCTACAACTTAAATAGTTGAATTTTCAACAACATATTTGATCTTTACTAAAAACAATAAATTGTAAACCAAAAATTGAATAATTAGTTTTATAGCCAAAAAATAAATGTTCAAGTGAAGAGATGAATTTTTAATTAAAATGATGGAATATTCAACTGGAATAATAGTCGTCTTCTCAGTTAAAAAAAAAATTTTATCAAAAAAGAAAAAATTTTCAACAGAATAGTTCAAGTTTCGGTAAAAAATTTCTTTCCATTCAAAGAAAAAATAAGTTTTCAATTGAATAGCGATTTTTTAAGAAAAGAAATTAATTTTTAATTAAAATGATAAATCCTAAACAAATCAAAATAATTTCTAAAAAAAAGCTTAATTTTCAAACATGTAATTTCATTTCCAACCTGAAAGATGTTCTTCTTTACTGAAATGATAAATATTTGGACAGAATACTTAATTTGTAAACAAAAAAAGAATTTTTTAATCAAGAGATTAACTTTCAAAGAAAAAGATGATTTTCTACAAAAATATCGATTTTTTAAACAAAATCTGTGAATTTCTAATGAATTAGTCGAGTTTTTAATAAATAAACACAAATTATCAGTCAAATCGTGGAATATTGAACTACCAAAGATCAAATTTTCAACTAAAAATGTGACAGCTGAATTTTTACTTTATAAATTAAATTTCAACCAAGCAGCTGCATTTTCAACTAAAATTACGAATGTTCAACTGGAAAAAAATTCCCGGTCACTTCTCGGGTTTTTTGCGGTTCGCAAACATTTTTCACGCTCAATAAAATGGAAAAATTCAAACTCTTCAGTTAAACTTTTTACATTTTCAGTAATAAAAAATAATCTACAAATTAAAACACTCAAAATGGAACGCTCGAATTTTCAACTTTTGAAATTTTCAATTGAACATTCAGATAAACTGCAAGAATTTTTACATTTCGAAAATGAATGAGTTAAAAGATTCAGATTTAATTCTAAAACTATAAACCCACGTTATAATTTTAAATATTCTAGAATAAAGAATCAATGAACTTTAAAATTTTCAAAATTGTATTATTTTGAACAATTTTTAGCTAGAAACGTTAGAAATTGAAAAAATCAATTATTTTTAACTAAAAATATCCTTGAAAAGCTTCAAAATTTTATCTCAAAATAGTGACAAATATATCAGTTGTTTTTAATTTATTCAACGTTATAATTATTTTTGAAATTTGTTTAAGATTTCTAAATATCTTTTGAAATGAAAAAAGTTTTTTCTGTAATCTAAAAGAATTTCGCAAATTGAAAAAAACTTCTTAAAATCTTCCAGATTTATTTTTTAAAATGTTGGAAATCTTTTAAAATCTTTTTGAATAATTTTCTAAAATAACATTCCGAAATGAAAAAGTGTTTTGAATTTTTCTAGGAATCTTATGAAAATCTTTTTATTCTTTTGGAGCAATTCACAATTCTTAAAAAGTTTATAATTTTTTATAATTTTTCAAAAATCTACAGTCTGTTTTAAATTATAATGTGGCTATTTGCACCGAAATTGGTATGAATAGCAGAATCTTGTCCTTTGATCTTTGTCCTTGATCCTTTTTGTTGAAAAATTAATCTTCTTGGTTGAAAACTGGTGTGTTTTTAGATAAAAATTCAACTTTTTTATTTAAAATCAGCTATTAATTATGAGAAAATATTGTTTTGTGTGATATTTTTCCAAATAGTACATATTCAAATAGTGTACCTTCTTAAAAAAAAGTGTTAAATTTTGACAATAGTTTAGTGAATCTGAGGCCTGTACAATAATACAACAAACAATCTTACCCTAGCACAGCTGTAATCCAGTGGTCCTAATAAACACTGTAAATAAGGATTCTCAGAGTATCGAAACTTTCAGGTACATAACAGCCGGCTTCTTTTACAGCGGTGTTTTTAGCAAAGGGCAATCTCCACATTGCATTTCGCGAACGATCCAGCGTGTCTAAATTGAACATCGGACTTAAACATACTAGCATATAGTAGGTTCCAATACAGCAGGCGATCAATGGTTTTGTCATTCTCTTTGCCTTCAGAGCTTCACGTACTTCGTATTTTTCAGCCCCTCCGACTTCTCCCAATAATACAATGAACTTCACATCCGGATCGGACTCGTATCGCATAATGTAGTCTATGAAATTCATCCTGGGATAACCATTTCCATCAATTGCGATTCCTTCAAAAAATTATTCCATTCGAAGTAATAAAAACTGATTTTCAAATAAAAGCAGTCAAAGTGAAACTCTTGAATTTTAAAGTTTGTAAATTTTAGTTAAAATTTGTTTCATTCAACAATTTTGTTTTAAAATGCTCAAAAATGTACACTTATAAAATGAAAGCTATCAACACTTTTCAACTGAACAATTTTAAATTAAATGCAGTTAAATTGTCGAATTAAGAATCTTATACATTTATAAATTGTGGAGTTCAAAGATTCAGATTCAGTTCCAAAAATATAAATCCACGTTATCATTTTTAATCTTTGAAATTGAAGAATCAATCAATGGATTTACAAATGTTTAAAATTATACAATTTTAAGCAATTTTAAATTCTAATTTTAGTTCATAAGTAGTTACAATTGAAAAATCCCCGTTTAAATCCGAAATGTTAATTCTTTTCTAAAAATTACCTGTTCAAATCCAGAATTTTTATTCTTTTCCAAAATTCTCGATTTCAACTAATTGTAATAATTACAATTTTTTGTGAATCTCTCTGTTCCAATTCATAATTTAAATTTTTGCCAAAATACCGCGTTTGACCAGAGAATAAGAATTTTGTTTCAAAAATTCAATTTTCCATTAGGAATTGTTATTCTCTTGAATAAATTCTAGCTCCAAATTGATTAAAATTTGAACTTTTTCAGTTCAAATTCCGAATTTTAATTCTTCAAGAAAATTCTTCATTTCAACTCAGAAATAATATTCGTTTGAAAAAATTCGTGTTCAAATCAAGAATTTTAATTCTCTTTGAAAATTCTCCATTTGAACTAAGAGTTATCATTTTTTAGTAAAATTCTCTGTTCTCCAGTACTAGCTCGGAATTTGTTAAAATTTGACAATTTCTGGTTCCAAGTCAGAACTATTATTTTTCTGGATAAATTCCAATTCCAGCTATAAATTTAAAAAGTTTAAAATAACATGTTCAAATTAAAAGTGAAATTATTTTTAAACAACACGTAGATGTTCTGCGTGTTGTTTTACATTTTTTCAAATTATTATTTTTTTTTTAAATTCTTCCAAATTAAAGAAATTTTCTTAAAACCTTCTACATTCATTTTTGACAATTTTGTAAATCTTTAAAAAACTTTTTGAATATTCTCTTAAAATAAGTTTAATCAAGTAAACAATAATTTTCAATTTTTCTGGGAAATACTTTTTATTTTTCTGAAGCCTATCAAAATTCTTAAAAAGCTTATAAATTTGTTGTTTGAAATCTGCCAGAACCTATATTTTGTTTTAAATTATGGCGTGGACTATTTGCAACAAATTTTACTACGATTAGTCGGATCTTATCGGTACACATAAACACTTCGTTTAACTTATTCGAAATCGTCTCAAATTTCAAAAGTAATTTTGAATTTTTTCAACTCTTCTAAATATCCCTTAAAATTTGACTTATAAATTAAATCTGGTTAAATAGAACAATTAAAATTGTAACGCTAGAATAAAAATATAACCTTAAATTACAATTATACGAATAATTAAGTGTTTTTCTTTCCTTTCTTTTAATATAAAAAGACGAGAAATTATATTTCTATTTTTTTTAATATGTGTAGGACCCAATTTTTAAATGATCATCAATTTTTTTAGGAAGTCTTTTTTATTCTTCTCAAGCATTTGAAAATTCTTAAAACGCTTCTAAATTGTTTTTACTAATTTTGCGTACCAATAGCCGGACTTTGTCGGTACACGAAGACACTTCGTTTCAATTATTTAAAATAATTTCAAATTTTAGATAAATTTTGAATTTTTGCAAAGTTCCTAAATATTTCTTCAAATTATTCGATTTTTTTTCTGAGAACACTGTTTTTGTTTAGTTTTTAATATTTAATTTAAAATTGCTAATTATAATGAACACTCAGATATTTATAAATATTAAGTAATTTTAATTTAATTTAAATTGAAAACAGTTTATAAAGTTGCAATCGGGCATTTACATTTGTTTAACGAATAAGACTTTCCAATTGAAACAATATAATTTTTAACGTTAAAATCTGTATATTATAAAATTTTTAAATGATTCCCAATCGTCTTGTGAAATAAATGATTAAATTGTTAAAAATTGAAAATCTAAAATACCAAAATTTTCAAAGTGAAAGATTTTCGAATTATGTATTTAAAACTGAATGATACCATAATTAAAAAAGATCACAATTCAACTATTAAAAGTACGTTTAAAATCGAATTTGGAAAGATCTTTTATTGTAAAAAATTTGGCAAAATTCACGGCAAAAAGAAAAATTCACTGTCACTTTCCGGTTTTTCTCGGTCTCATAAAATTTCCGGTCATTTCCTGGTTTTCCAGGTTTCCCGATCCAGTGGCCACCCTGAATTGTGATAAAATACCGTCTTTATTTAAGGTAACAAGAAGGTTGCTACATAATGCGAATTTCAAAATATCCTAACTTTTCGCTTGCCAATTTTTCATATTCCCTGACCTTTATTTATATTATTTTCAAATAAAATACTAACACTTTCTACCAAAGAAATGAATATTCAAAACAGCTAGATCTTCAAACAAAAAATTGTTATATTTTTAGAAAAAAATGCATTCACTTTATTTAATTATTATTTATTATACGTTTAGAACGTTAGATATTTTTTTAACAAACCTGAAAAAGTTAAATTTTTATTTGAAAATGAAATTGCAACTACTCAAAAATGAATTCTCAGCAGAATAGTTGTCGAATTTTCAACCGAAAAGAATGGGTTTGAATTTAAAAAAATCAATGATATACTACAAAAAAAATGAATTTTAACAAATAAGTTTCACTAAGTAGTTGAATCTGTAGGCAAGAATGTAACAGTTGATATTACAACGAAAAAAAGATTCTAATGTAAAACTAAAAAGGGTTTCCAACCAAGCAGTTGCATTTTCAGCCAAAAAGAAGGATATTTCAACAGATGATTTTTTAAACCAAAAAGACGATTTTTCTGCAAAACAGTTGAATTTTCAAAACGTAAATAAGCATTTTGAGCAGAAAAAGTTAATATTCGACCAAATAGTTAAATTCTGAACATAAAAAGGCGAATTTTCCACAAAGCACTCCGATTTTCAATTGAAATTATGATTTTCGCACCAAGAAGATTGACTATTTTTTTTAAAACAAAATTCTTAAATTTTGAAGAAAATAGTAGCATTCTACGTTCATTCACGAAAGCCGAAGTTTATAAATTATTTAAATAACTCTTACAAGACCAAGATTTTTATTTAAATAATTGAGCACAATTTTTACGATATAATTATTTTAAATACTTTCGTTATTTCCGAGGCCTAAAATAACGTCTGAAAATGGATTTAAAAAACTCTTTACCTCTGACATAACCTCAAAATGAACTGGAGCACATAAACCGATAAATTGTATTTATCTCAATGAAATTAAAAGGAAATGCTAATATAGGGGAGATATCCAATAATTTTTTAATTGAGGTGATTACTTACTTACAAGAACAGACGAAATAATGACAGGAACCTCATAAATATATGTGCTGAGGGACTGTATTTTCTTATTACGCCACTGAATTGAGGTTGACGGAAATTTTGTTTTTAAATGGAGGCATCTACTTTAACGACGTTCAAAGTTTCTTTTTTCTCCGCTAGAAATAGCTCAAAATTCTCGGAAAATAATGACAGGTTATGTGTGTGCAGATACTTATTTGTTGATTTGCATCGAATTTGCCAAAGTTATTGTTTATGTATACAAACGTTGTTTAGTGCTTTTTATTTTATCTGTCAAATATTAAACATGATATCTCAGTCCGTGTGGACGTAGTGAACACCAAAAAAAATGAAAATAATTTTACCTACTTATTTTTACTTGGATAATTTTTTCCAAAATTATTACTCAAACTAAATATAAAAACGCAATTTATTGTCTCATTTTCTATATCCTAAACTTTGAGAGCGATATACCATTTTCTTTGGACATGGTGAACACCAAAAAAATTGTCCTAACAGAGGACTGGTTTGGTCACGTGATCACGTAGAGCATGCCCTTAATTTTTCAATTAAACCTGTTTAAATAATTATTAGTTCTTATAAATTTGCAAAGCAAGACAGAAAAGAGTTATCGGATAGGCGTTCTGAGTTGACTAGGTAAAGAAACTGCCTCGTAGAAAGAAAGCCAAACCCTTCATTTTTTAGTTTTACCTGTATTCAAAAGTTAAATGTTAGAGTTATAGAAAGGTACATTTTCGAAGTATATAACCTTCACTATTTTGACATTTCTTTCCCAATTCAGTTTTCGAATTTTCGATCGCCGCGCTTCCGTCGAATAGAGAAACAGTTAAAACAAAAATTTATGTACATACAACTCCATGGATACAAAATATGTATTAATACAGCGTCATTTCAATCGAGGCTTCAGCTTGCAACTATTTCTTCAAAGTAAATATGTAACTTAATACAAAATAGAAAAATAGGAAACGAGATTTCCTTACAAATGATATAGCATCCAGCGTGGACAATGTAAACGAAGTGTTTTGTTAAGAAGTTCAAAAAATTGCTCACGTAGTTGTTAAGAAAGGAGTGGAGCAAGTGACCTGATAAATGATTTAAATTTTTATCGAAAATTTTGGGTCCAAGAGTTTCTGAGATATGTAGCCAAAATATGTCAATTGTAGTGCAAATTCAATTTTTTATAACGCTCTAACTTGAGCATAAAAGTCTTCTTTCTCCATGAACTTTTCGAAAATAATTTCTGAACATTTCTATTATAAAAATTAGTGTATTTATTTTAAAAAGTTGTTGCGCCAGATTTAAAAAAAGTAACCTTGATATTAATAATCAGGGGACGTTTACTGCGTCGAAACTTTAGTGCACACAGAAGTGTTAATGGCTGCTGGATTATTAGTTGATCTTGCGAATAATTAATTAATTAATTTAAATTAATAATTTGTTATTCTAATAGGGTTCCTGTTGTTAATAAATTACTTATTTGTACACTGTCGTTGTTTTCATTTCCTTTTCCATTCAATAAATTCTTCACCCCAGTGAAGCATAGGCAAAGGCATAGGTTTTGCATAGGCAAAATTAGTTAGAAATTAGTTTCAATGATATTATTCGTAATGAAAATCTGTTTTAAATTATTTTTCAACTCCACAAACAGAATTAAACTTATAATTATAACAAATGTTATTAAATAATTCCAAACTTTTCTCAAAATTATATGAAGTATTTTTGCGAAAAATAAATTTGAAAAAAATTAAAGAATAAATCTAAAATTATGTAATCAATTTTGCACTATCTTTATGTAATTACATATAATAAGAAATATATTATTAGTTACTCCCATGGTCTTTTTAATTTTATTTTTTGCAAAAATACATTATGTAATTTTAATAGACATGTTTGGAATGTAACAATAAAATTTGGTATAATTATAAGTTTAATTTTTTCTGGGATTGAAAATGATTGGAAAACTGATTGTCATTACGAATAATATCAATTAAGGTAATTTCAAAATTACCTTTTGCCTATGCTGACGTATCACCTGTAAAGGGGCTGGAACTGCAGATTTCAACCGCCGCTGCAGGGGGCGGGTTATTCCCAAAAGATGGTAGTTAGCGCCATCTATTAATTTTCGCAGATCAACGATCCCTGCACTCTGCTCAGTCGACAAGGCAACACACTGACGTATCACCTGAAAGAGGCTGGTACTGCAGATTTCAACCGCACATCTCTATTAGGCCTTGGCGAGTAGCAACACCCACCTATCTTTTTGCGTACTACAATCGTCAAATCCAACGCCCCAATATTTCAAAAAGCGGCCATCATCATTTTGCATCCATATTGCCTCAATATTTCATGCAGTATTGCGGATGTTGCAGGAAATATGGGTGCAATATTGAGGCAATATTCTGTGTTAATAGGGAAGGCACCTTTTTGATCTTCGTTCCCTGGACTAACTGTGGTTGAAAATTAATCTGTTTAGGTTGAGGCTTCAGCAGTTTAATTGGAAATTCGGGGTTTTAAAATTAATTCGTCTGATTTCAATATGCAATTAAAATCTTTTTTGGTTGAAATATTAATTATTATTTTTTTAAATCAGAATTTAACTTTTTTGGTTAACCTAATACTTCAATTTACTAACAAATTCTTGAATTTTTAAATAAAAAAAGACTAATTTTTTACCAAAAAAGATTAATTCTTATCAAAAAATATAATAGTCAATATTTCAAACGAAAAATGTTTTAATTATAACCCTACCGAAAAGAGTCTTTGAGTATATACTAAAAATTCTTTAGGTCAAACAAGCTCAGAGAAATTCTCCGCAGGCACTCAGGTAGATATTTTTAAAGGTCCAGGAAGCTCGTTTAAATGGTCTGAAGGCTTTAAAATATCCTTTGCGAAATTGAAATAAGAATACGATCATAAATAACAAGCAGAGAGGCTATCTCAATAGAGTAGCCGACACTCAAGGGTCCTTCGTTAAGCTTTAGGATTATAATATAGAAGTAGATTTTTTTTTTAATTTCATAGTTTACAACCTAAAACATAATCATTCGGAATCTACGGGTTTCGATGACTTCAGATATCTAACTTTTTTTTTAATGCTTAAAATTTGAATTAATAGAACGTTTCTCGTAAATGGAATGAGATACGCCAAAAAAGACAACATTTTTGAATTCAACTAGAAAATTGTATATCAGTATATAAGATATAATTATAAATAAGTATAATGAGAAAATTCATCAATTAAAAAAAAGTGTTAATAATTTGAAGAGAAATTTAAAAAGGGAGAACGGATTAGCCACGACCAACTACTGTAAATAACTCTGCCAGCCCGGTACGTGACGAATACAAAAGGAACATTATATTACCGTCGCACCACTCTTGAAACAACCACTAAAATGATCTTGAAAAGGACACAAATCTCTTAAACTATCTCCGAAACTATTTTGTTTCAAATCGACTTTATTTATAGACTCAAATGGGCCAAGCTATTTCGCTAAAGAAAACTCAGAGATTTCTTTCGGTAGGGAAATTAAACATGACATGATTTTTTAACCAAATAAGAATTTTTATGGAAAAAAGAACAATATTTTAACCAAATTAATTAATTTTCTACCTATATAATATAATTTTTAACAAAACAGTTGAATTTTTCTCAAAAAAATTTAATTTATAATTAAAATGACGAATTTTCAGAACAAAAAGACGAACTTTCAACAAAATAGTTGAAATATTATTCAAAACAGATTTTTCAGTCAATAAAATTTTCAACCAAATAAAATTTGTAACCAAAAAATAACTTCCTAATTTTATTAAAAAATTTAATTTATAAGTTACTGTTAAATTACTTACCTAAGCAGTTGGCAAAATTTAAGGTTAGAATTAGACGTTTCAATAAACTACTTTAAATTACTTTTTTAGAATAAATAATTAAACGGTAATTACAATCCATTCTTGCTGTTTAATGTATTCTGTAATAAATTATGGGTAAACTGTGCCATTTTATTTTGATAAACTCCAATGTATTTTCCTTGTCCCAGTTTTGACTTCTTTGGCGTCCCACTTAAGGATATGCACAAAAATTCGTGTCCCACTAATGGGCGAACTGACTAGCTTTAAAAATATCCATTTATATTAATTTTTTCTATTAAATTACTAATGTATTTTTTGTTCTAACGGATCAAAGAATGTCTTAGCCACTTATTATAACGGTCTTTGTACAAAAATTCCAATTCCCTATTTTAAAATCGGTTTATGTGGGTTAGCTTTTCCTATGTGTCCCAGTAATGGTAATTTTAAATTACGTATTTCAGGTTTTTATTTGTAATTTTTTTTAGTTTTATCTAAAGTATGAGTTTTATAAAAAGAATATATCTTTTTTAAATGCTATTATTTAGTTTGTAGAATAACTTCAGCTGCAGCAGAATATGATTGAAATAAGTGATAAAAAAGAACTTAGTGCGAATAATAAGTTTTATTACAGTTAGCATCGACGTTACTAAATAAAAGGTTTTGTTCGTAATAATTCAGTGAAGATCATGGCTATAGTAATATCAAAAACCTTACATAAATAAACTGATTTTCTCTATCTTGTCTATGATAAAATAAAAAAATGGCGGCATAAAATAGGTAAACACACAAAACTGAATTAGTCGGCTTATAATGCTTACATAATACATACATTTTATACATAATAATAATATAATAATATTAATAATAATAATAATATGCACTTGAATGCAACCCAGTCTGTAGATAATGGGGTAAAACCGAGACTTTGCCCAGTATGTCAAATTAGGCACACTGCTCTTATTAGATCACTTGATTGCATTTACAAAAATGCGCACGTGACTGATAATATAAACCAGAACAGCCCATGGCAATGACCCATGGCATTTCACAAGTAGCAGATTAATGTGACTTTACTTTCTGATCGTTTGATATTTTCTTACCTTGATACGTGCATAATTTTTCATCATCTGAAAAATTAGACAAGTATTAGTCAGAGAGTGCTTATTGCTTGTTTTACAAGAAGTTAGAAAGTGTATTTAAAGTTACTTTGAAGTAAGATATCATAAAAAAACGCCGAAAGAAAATAATACATTCAAAGATATAAGACATAGATGCGGTGGCTCGATTGAGAGCCACACGTTCGGAGAGGTACCTAGATCAAGCCGCCGCATCTGTGTCTAATATCTTTAATACATTATTCTTACCACATTAAAGCAAATTCTAAGGACACTGATTTTAACCCTCTGCCTGGAGAAAAGCAATGAGAAGCTTCTTCTTATCTAATCTTTATGTGAGTTCGTTGCAATCGCATATATTAATTTGAAAAAGAATTAAATTGCCGGATTTCAGAAAGAGGTTAAAGTAATTTTCAAGAAGAGCAGGGGCCGGGCTGAATGTCTTTCAAAACTAAGTGGCTTCGTTTAGCGATTCAGATGGTTCAATGAGTAACATTCTGAAGACGGAGGAGCAATTAATACTAGAGATGTGCAAAAAACAGTTGCCTTAACTAAACTATTTATGAACTATGTGAAGCTAAGATTTAGTTGAACACAAACTCAAATAAGTCTTATGATGTTAATGAATGTTGATGAATCAGTTTGAATATAATTTTGAAATCATTAAAAAGTAACTATAAAATGACACAAGTCATTTTGAATTAGTTTGTTGGACTCATAGTGTTTAAATATTTAAATTATGGCCATCGCCGTCATTCTTTTACCTTAAATTTGTAACGTTATTTGAATCATGGCGCTAGAATTTGTTTCAATTAAAAAGCTCAACTCAATTTAATTTAACTTAATTCAAGTAAGGCTTAGCTAAAGGTGCATCCATAAACCACGAGGCCCATTTTCCGGCGATTGTCTACCCCCCCCCCCCTTGCTGTCCGTTATTTCACATTTTACCGTAGTTTTTCGCCATTATGTGGCACTCCGTATCCCCCCCCCCCCCTCACTAAACAAAGCAAATGATTTATGAAAGGCTCCTAAGATTAATGACTAAACCTAACTCGTACTGGTTTAAGATTTCGCACACCACAACGAATATTTTTAAATTATTGCATGACTTTCCGAACTTGTAGTACGGTTTTATTACATTACAACCCAGATATACAGTAGTGTCAGTTTCGCGCGTTTTCACGTGTTCGCTGCAATAAAGCTCGTTCTGCATGTACATGGGATCATTATTCATCCATTCATGTTCCAAGGATTCCTGCCTTGTGGATGCTGTGCTCCGTCATAGCGTGGAATAGTTGCATATCCACCATATGGAACTTGAGGTGATGCTTGTGGAAAATTAAAGCCACCTATAATCAGTTTATGGAAAAGCTTAAAATCGGGTGCCTCCAAAGTAGATTCTGTATCTACCGTCGATCCCAGGCCAATAGGTCGGATCGACTCAGCTTTGGCACAGAGCTGTCAAGAAGGACCTCCGCATCATTTAGCTGAGTCGAAGTGCCTCAAAGAGTTGCGCAATCTACAGCAGGGAATATGGGGCTCTCGAGGTTTTCATTTTATTAATTTTTTTGATATTAAGAAAGATCCTTCTATTCTGTCATATGGTTTTTGATTAAATATCTTGTATTTACAAACAGAAATATCCCAATTTAACGATTTTTCGAGTTTAAGTCTATAAGACACAATGTTTATGTAAAAGTTAATTGACATATTTCAAGGACATTAAAAAAGCCGGGATTTAACTCATTGGATGTTCCTCTTTAATATTTATGGATACCTTACAGCAATCATTAAACAGAAAAATGGTAAACCCTTAATTAATTTAGTGCATTTCGATATTTTTGTTTACTGTATTTCGAATAGTAATGACGTAAAAAGCTTTAAAAACACTAAGCATTTGTCACTTTATGTAGCCAAGATTAATTTCCACATAAATTGCTATGTAGTGACAAATAATGCAAAAGAAATGTAATTTAATTATGTTTTTATATTTTTGTGATTGATAAAGTTTTAATGAAGGTAAAGTTTTACTAAAATGTGATGTATTGCTGTGTGTTAAATGAAAATTGTGTTAAAGTTAAGCTTTGCAGCACCAATCGTCTTTGAAAGGAATTGGAATCTTATTAATTTTGCAGCCTAACCGACAATTCCAAATCATAGGATAGAAGCGTCTTTCTTAGAGACTGGAAATTTTCAATATTTTTCAATACAAGCCTTCTTACCGAGAATCTATCCTACTTTTCGCTGCTATATTGACTTTGTAATGGCATGAAAATGGTTCTCAAAACCTCAACAAAATGCAATCTAAAAGTGTTGGCATTCAAAAGTTCCGTGCAGAATATAAATCTGTCATGATTTACATCTGTCCGAAATTTTACATACGGAACCTCATTGTTGCTTAACGTGATTCGGAAAGGACTATATCCATAAAGATACATACCTTGAACTGGATATGGCATTGTCGCATATGGATTGTAAGTCGTGGGCATTGGAGGTGGAATATATGCCGGATACGGAGTAGTGTTGGTGCTGTGGGGAATAGGCATTGAACCTTGAAACTGCAAAGGATACGGCAATTTTGATCCAGAATCCGTGCTTGATTGTGGTTGGGGTTTTCCTATAATTATTAAAAGTTATATAAATAAACACACACACAATTAAAAGTTTGTCGCGGTAAAATTTCAGCTAAAACCACGTCTCACGACCGTGAGATAGGTGGTTATAGTCCTTAACCAAATTAATACGACGATCCGGCAAAAGTCTCGTGCACCCTGAGGACATGGAGCGACCCAAGGACGACCGCCTTCTGCATTTTTCCCGCAAGTGTTTTAGCATATTGTTCACACGCAGGGATGCTTTTCAGGCTACTAACCATTGAAAGCTTGGCACCTCCAAGAGCGCCGATGATAAGGACGATTAGTTTAATAGAATATTCGGGGAACAATCGTCGCAACTCCTTTATAAGGTCTCTATACCTCTCTTTCTTTTCATTCTCCTTGGCTATGATATTTTTGTCAGCTGTTGCCGAAAATTCGATAACGAACATGGTTCGCCACTTTTCATCCTCGACAATTGACTATATTTCTCTAGGAGAATTTAGAAGAGCGATATTAAGGTTAATGTCGTAGAGTAACAGAGATGTTAATAAAGCACTCTTAGTGCCGCATTGTGCCTCTGGATGTAGGTTTTTCCCGCATGAGTTGAACAACTAGATAGTATGTGTACTAAATGCTCGGGGTGTGCATGGCACGCCCTGCAGCCATTATGTGGAATGTCTTCGCTTAAAATGTGGCGACGGTATGTTAAGGTGGAAATAATACCGTCTTGACATGCCGAAATGAAACACTCCGTGCCAGACTTCAATCCGGGTGATTTAAGGGAAGCAAAACTTAGTTCACACGAAATTGAATGATCCTGCACATTTCTGTGGAAGATGCCGTGCATCCTCTAATCCAGGAGCTGTTCACGGAAGTTTTTCTCTTGTGCTTTCTTAATCCGGGCTTTCAGGAGTGAGTACTCGAGATAGATAAAACTTGATGCATTTTACTCAACCCTAATACTGAATGAAGTTAAGTCCGAGAGTTTCAGGAGCCTCCTCCGCTGCTTTGTTAATAAACGCTCCTTTGCCAACACTTCTTCGTGCTTTCGAACCATATTAAGAAGAGGGTCTCTTCTATTTTCAACTCTATGTGCTGTACCCAGAATAATCCTGTTGTGAAGACATATTCAAGATTCAATATTCCGTGACCACCTTGACGGTATGAGATGTAGAGTCGCGGAACAGAAGACTTTAGATGCATGCTTTTGTTCATGTGCATAACCTTTCGTGTCCCGATATCAAGGGATCTGAGCTGGTTCTTCGCCCATGGTTTGGAGGACCAAATCTTCCGGATGAGACGTTTGTATCTGCTTCGGAGAATATCCTTTATAGATGTCACATCCTGAATGCAGCTCTGTAGCACGCCCAGGTATGTCTAAGTCTCCCAAGCGCAAAGATGTCGTATGGCGCTTCTATCAACGAGCTCAGGATCTTCAGGGATGCCATTAAGTTTTCCTCGCTTCAAATAAACCTTGGCGCATTTGTCTAACCCAAATTCCATTCCAATTTCCTTAGTATATCGTTCGACAACCCCCAGAGCTAGATGCAGTTGCTCTCTGTTATTAGCATAGATCTTAAGATCGTCCATGCAAAATACATGAGTGACCTTGTACTTTTGATATGCAGGTTTGCCGCAAAAGTACCCGTCGGAATGGCGCAGTGCTAGAGATAGTGGAAATAATGTGAGGCAAAAGAGGAGTGGGGCTCATAGTGTTGCCCTGAGAAACACCTCTCTGAAAGGTGACCTTGTTAGTTGTCACACGATGTTTTCCAGATGAGATAGTAAATCTGGTTTTCCAAAGCAGTATCAATCTCTCTATGCACGTCACGATTTGCGGCTGAACCTTTAAGCTTTCCAAAAGACAGATTATAAGTCTATGGGAGGTCGAATAGAAAGCTTTCCGGAAATTAATCCAGGCCATAGATAAGTCACGCTGGTAGTATGCTACATCTTTGCAGACACATCTATAAATGAGCAGGTTCTCCCGAGATCCTGCTACGCCTTTCTTTGAGCCGCGTTGTTCAAACATTTCTTGCCACACAGGTTCAATTGCCTGAACAATCCTATTATTTAGGATGGCTGTGAATATCTTATACAGTATGTTTAGACAAGTGATTGACCTATAATTCTTCGGGTCAGCTAAGTTGCCTATTTTCGACAGGAGTATTGTGCGACCTTCCACCAACTACTCCGCAATTGGTTCTTCCAACTTTAAATATGAGGTGAAAATACGGGCCAAATTCTGATGGGCTGAAGGAAACTTCTTCCACCAGAAGATCTTGATACCATCTGGTCCCGGAGCGGAATAGTTCTTTATCCTTTTTAATACTTTTTTTCACCTCCTCGGTAGTGATGGGTGGGCATTCTTCATCAGGTGTTATGAGGGCATCACACAGCTCATTGAAGCTATTTATGTTATCTAGGTTTTCGTCCAGTCTATGCTGCACTTCGTAGACTTCTCTCCAAAATATTTCGACCTCCTCTGGTTTTGGCGGGTGGTCGAAAGTAACTGGAGGGACTTGGAAGATTCGAAATGGGTTAGAGAGAAACTGTTGATTTTCTCTGACGCATCTCTATCTCCGCTCTAGACTTCTCTTAGCGTAAGAGAGTATCCGTTTTCTCTCAACAATATGCTGCCTGACGGTCAGTAACTTTGACTTGTTAAGTGTGTGATAACGGGTCCGGAATTCGCGCGCGAACTTTCGAACCTTGGCCAGAGGTCGGGTTCTTTGGAAAAATGTCCACGAAGCTCGTTATCCATTTCAGCCAGATCTTTAGGGTTGAGAGAAACCTGGGTTTTGATGTCTCTCCGGGTCATAAAGCATCGCCTCTTTTTCTCTGTTGCCGGCTTGTTCTGGCTGTGGTAGAGTAGGCGTTCCGCTTTCATAGCGGAAAAATACATACATACATACACACACACAAATGTGAAAGATCTAAACGAACTTTTCGGAGCAATACTCCAGTTGTTTCTCCGCTTTTTTCGACCGTCGATAAGATTTCGAAAATTTAAGAAAAGTTTCCTTGTTACCTTATTCCAGTCTTACGCCTACGTATTGATGAATTGACAGGTAATAACAAAAATAAATTATGTTTCTAATTAGTTGTTATAATTTTAGTTTTTAATTTATTACATATAAAAGAAAAAAACACTTTGTATTTTAGAACAAGAATTTTTTCCTGATGAACGTCCGCAGTGGGAGCCGAAACGTTGAAAATATAACGATTTTTTAAAAACTACAATCGTTTTTTGTTTGCTTTAAATTGGACCGTAAGACCGGAATAAGGTAATAAGGAAACATTTCTTAAATTTTCGATATATATATATAAACTCTGAATAGGCACACTACGTAAAGATATATAGAAATTGATAAATTAAATTAAGTTTCAAGCATATACCTCCGTGATGAGATGGAAGATTTGGTGTTACAGCAGGTCCTGTTTGCCCCAAGTTAGTTGTTAAATCTTTAAAAAGTTCTTCCTTCTCTGTTCTACGAGCGAAACAAAAGTCAGATATCTTGTTTTGAAAAACGACCAAAAGCTGGAAAAAATTAAATGTATGTAAATATTGATTAAGTACATACTGGAAGTTCCAAATTGCACTTTCAAAATTTCTCACCTGTGTTAAATCATTATAAAACTTCGCGCCTTCACTCAAATTATTTTTCAGTTCTTTGAATGCATCATAAGCTGCTGCTAGTTTACAAAGCATTTCCTCACGAGCAGTTCCACTACCCGATTGTTCCCTGGCGAATTCAGAATGCTGAGTCTATTTTTATACAAAGATATATCAATGTAAATTATAATTAAGGCGCCTGATTGAATAATGCGACAAAAAAAATTTCCCGTGTAAAATTTTTATTGCAAAATATCTTTTTGTAGTCTCAAAACTACAGGTAGTAAATATTTCAATCAAGTTAATTACATTATCTACTAGGGTAAGAGCACCAATTGTTGGCACCATCAAAATGTCAAATTTAGCCTGGCATTCCAAATTTTGAAATTTTGTATAAAGATTTAATGACCAAATGAACTTTTATACCGTTACAGTGGTCTAAAATATGCTCCCCCCAACTTAATAAGCATTAGATTGGGACAAATAAAAAACTGGCTGAAACTACAAAATTACATTTGGGTCTCTTATAACCTCTGTAAAATTTTAAATAGATCGATTAATATTCTGAGGTATCGTGGGCAGGCCTCACAGACCGGTTACTTTATCCTATATAGTATACTATATTCAGTTGAGGACTGAGGTCCGTGAAGTACCCTATTTTTTAAATTTGATTCTTATTTGGAGCCTATAATATGATATTTAAAAAAACGTATAAAAAATTAATACTTTTACATAAGATTAATTTTTAGTTACTTCGTTGGTTTATTGCAACTCTCATTGGTCGAGAACCTAGATGCGAACATTGCCGCCAAAAGTGCTCCCAGCGTTGGCTCAGTGCACTACTGCGCGTGCGTTCATTAAAGCCTTGTCAATGGTGCAGGATAGAAATTCAAGAGAATAGTTAATTTTTTTCTCTTTACCAATGAAAAACTATTCTTCACGCATGGCAGTGCTGCTGCGGGCCAACATAACTATTACGAAAACTTCGCCAGTCTGCGGTTTGGTAGCTCTTAATCCAGTCGCCACTAACACTCCTGTTTGAACTAATACGTCCCCAAGATTACATACTTTATGGCAAAATTAAGGATATAAAAAAGGTAATCGCTGATAACTTGAAAATTGTGGATTTTAGGGGAGGGTATATTTATAAAAAATACATTGTTTATAAGGCCATAAATAAATAATAGCTATTCGTACGAAAAAATATCACGAGAGTGAATTGTTTTCTTTTGTTTCATAGATTAATAAAAAAATTAGAAAACAATTGACTTTCTAAATTTAGCGTTTTTGTTAATAACAATAGTTGTAAACAGTAGGGTCAGATATCAAAAATGGTACTCAAGATAATTACATACTTTATGGTAAAATTAAGGCTATGAAAAATGTAATCGCTACTCACTTAATAATTGTGGATTTTATTGGAGGGTATATTTATAAAAAATACATTGTTTACAAGGTGATACATAAAAAATGGCTAGTCGTACGAAAAAATATCACGGGTAAAAAGTTTTATTTTGTTCCATAAATTAATTAAAAAATTAGGAAACAATTGATTTGATTAATTTAGCGTTTTTGTTAATAACAATAGTAATAAACAATAAGGGTCAGATATCGAAAATTCTACCCAAGATAACAACATACTTGATAGTACAATTAAGGATATAAAAAAGGTAATCGCTGATAACTTGAAAATTGTGGATTTTAGGGGAGGGTATATTTATAAAAAATACATTGTTTATAAGGCCATAAATAAATAATGGCTATTCGTACGAAAAAATATCACGAGAGTGAATTGTTTTCTTTTGTTTCATAGATTAATAAAAAAATTAGAACACAATTGACTTTCTTAATTTAGCGTTTTTGTTAATAACAATAGTTGTAAACAGTAAGGGTCAGATATCAAAAATGCTACCCAAGATAATTACATACTTTATGGTAAAATTAAGGCTATGAAAAACGTAATCGCTCATCACTTAATAATTGTGGATTTTATTGGAGGGTACGTTTATAAAAAATACATTGTTTACAAGGTGATACATAAAAAATGGCTAGTCGTACGAAAAAATATCACGGGTGAAAAGTTTTATTTTGTCCCATAAATGAATTAAAAAATTAGGAAACAATTGATTTGATTAATTTAGCGTTTTTGTTAATAACAATAGTAATAAATAATAAGGGTCAGATATCGAAAATGCTACTCAAGATAACAACATACTTTATAGTACAATTAAGGATATAAGCAAGGTAATCGCTAATAACTTGAAAATTGTGGATTTTAGGGGAGGGTATGTTTATGAAAAATACATTGTTTATAAGGCTATAAATAAATAATGGCTCGTCGTAAAAGAAAATATCCCGAGAGTACAAAGTTTAATCATATGTCAAGGATTAATAAGAAAAATGTAAGTAAATTCTGGTTACTGAGGTGCATTATTTATATTAATTGTTATAAAAAATTTAGCGAAAGAAATTATGAACAACAAATTATCTTAATAATGTTAGATAAAGCTTTTTCAACAATTTGATGCAATATTATGACACTGGTTAATCTGGATAATTGTTTATTAATAAATGAAGAGTCTAAACGGTTTCCTGTTAAAAATAGCAACTTTTAAAAAACAATTTAAGTAGAGAAGTTTTTATTCAATAGGGAGATTTCTTTTTACTTTCAAGAAATGTATCCTCGGTATAGACAGTAAACAAGTTATATATTTTTCTGAACAATAGATGCTCAGGTAACACTCTGCAAATCTGTCAGTTTTGTTAAAAAATAATTTGTTTATATTGCTGTATATTGCAAACGGTTCGTCGTACCAAAAAATTGGGAGGCAAAAAACTTTTATTTTTGCATAGCTATGTTAGAAATGATTTTTTTAACTTCTTTGTGAATAAATAACAAAATTGTTTTAAAAAATGGTTTAAACAAAAATTGACCCATATTTCGAAAACCTACCCAAGATATTTCTAATCAGGGGCCTTTTTTTAGCTTATAAAAAAGAGTAATCTCGGGGACCTATTATTGCAGACAGAAGTGTTAGTGGCTACCGGATTATCTGGATGTGAAACGTGTGTGAAATATTCATTCAATGAAGAATTCAAAATCGAGGTCCATGAGAAGGTACCCCATGAATTAGACAATTTCAATGCCATACATATTATGAGGCAGGTTTTGAGCAATACTTGAACATCACTTGCTTATATCTGCTTGTGTCTAAGAGGTTATGATTGGTCGATGTTCAGGCAATAAGATTAGCGAAAGCAAACCTACTCTGCCCACCGGCCTAACCTAATATCTCGATCTATCACAAGTGGATGCAGAGTACTTGGCTCCCGAAAATTGCCCCATCCCCTCCACGCTTTCGACGCACAGCTCTTCCATGTTTTATTCCAAACGTTCCAATTCTAGGATACTTAGGTCGTTCAAAATACATTTATGGTAATGAAAAAATCCTGAAAAACATAAAAATGTTTAATAAATCAATTTTATGTAATGTAATTTATTCACACATTTTGAAAGTTATACATGGTAGTTACATAAAAGTGAGATTGATGTTCCAACGTAATTATCAACGACTAACCATCTTACCTTACTATAAACTATAATTAAATAAACAGAAATTATAATTGTTAGAAACATATCGATTAGTTTTCTGGAAAAATTAAGAACAAAAAAAACCATATAACACAAAAGATTGTTGAATATTAACA
>NC_046666.1:106144068-106155044 GCF_010883055.1 Belonocnema kinseyi | reverse complement strand
AACAGGCACATCATTTAGTTATATGATAAATAATTGTGTACCAAGAGCAGAGCCTTGAGGTACTCCAGCATTTACATTTCTACATAGAGATTTAACATTCTTTATGTCTACGAACATTTCCCTATTTCTAATGTATGAGTTCATGATAACTGTAAGGTAAGGAAGAAACCTATATTGTATGAGTTTATAAATCAATCCGTTAATCCACAAAAGTTTTTTCGACGTCGAAGAACAGTGCCCCAGTATGCATTTTGTTGTTCAATTTATCAGTTATATGATTGGTCAGCCTCACTAACTGATCCACTGTGCTATGACCTACCCTGAAGCCAAACTGTGCACTTATTATTAAATTATTGTCATTTAAGAATTTATCAATTCTTATTTTAATTAATCTTTCCACTACTTTACTTAGTTGGGAGAGTAAAATTATCGGCCTATAGCTAGACACAAGTGTTAGATTCTTATTTGATTTAGGCATAGCTATCACATTCGCTTTTTTCCACAACCTACGAAAGTGACCTAACCGAAACATTCCATTTATAATATTAGTTAGCATAACTAGAGCTTTGCGCATGAAAATTTTTTAAAATAATAAAAGTTATTACATCATGACCTGGTGACTTTTTATTTTTAATTGTTTTAAGTACTTGACTAATTTCAGTGGGAGATACATACTCTATTTTATCAGTTATTAACGATGTATTTTTTCAAAATTTGTTCACAGTTCTAGATAATTTTTTATTGTGGTCTAGTGAGCCAAGATTTTCATTTAACGTGCTGATAGAAGAAAAATAATTTACCAGCGTTAAAGCTTTCACTTCGTCTTTGAAGGAAATTTGATTACCTGCAACAAGTGGTGGCATATCTACAATCTTTTTAGTGAAGGCTTTAGTTAACTTCCAAAAAGAGCCATCGGAAGGTTTGGATTTCAAGAGAGTATTATTCCAATGGAGTGCATTCCAATTCAATATTAGTAAATTGACAAACTTTTGCATTAGTGAGAGCCTTTTTTTATTTTTGATGCTTCTGTTACACTGGAAAATTCTCCTGAGGTTATTCTTAATATTTAAACATATTATAATATTGCTAGGAAAAAGTGGATTATAAGGTTGTACTTTTTTATAGGTATGTTCAATCTAGCTGCTTCGCTGACAATTTCAGTAAGCTCATTTACTTTATCTTCTATATGCTGTCTAGATTTAATATAAAAATTTAAGTTTATATTTTGATCTATTTGTTTTCTAAAGCCATCCCAATTAGCATTTCTGTAATCATATACTTTTTGAGCAGGTACTAAAGTTGTTTTGGTATTAATAGTAATCAAAACAGGGTTGTGATCTGAATTAAGAATTTGCAAAGTTGTGGGTCTAATATAATTTTTTATGTTTTTTAATAAAAATAAATCGAGTACACTGGATCTACCAATTTTGGAAAAGTGACTAGGAAGTTCTGAAGCAGCAATTGTAACACCTTGATCAATACATGTAGTGATTAGTTCTTTACCACTTGCATTATTTGTAAAACATTTCCATTTGATATTTTTTGCATTTAGGTCACCCATGGCTAAAACATTGGAATTCAAATGAAATATTTTTGTTAGGTCACTTTCACAAATTGTGTTCTCAGGAGGAACGTATACTTGAATAAAAACAACTTTACTGTTACCACATTCAATTTCAATGCCGACAGCTTCTATATTAACCAGTTTAGGCATTTTAATTAAATTGTGTTTAATTCTATTGTTCATTAGAAAAGCTACACCTCCCCCGGCACTATTTCTATCTACTCTATGAATTGAGTAGTTAGGTATCTTAAGCTTGAACTTGTGATCAATTCTGGTTTCACTTATCCCATTTATGTCTAATTCTAGATCCCTAATTACGTTTTTTAGTTCATGAATTTTAAATTTAATAGAATTTGCATTCCACGTTAAAAGTTTAATATTTTGATTCGGGAGTTTCATTACTCAAGCAAGACCATAACTCCCTCAATAATATAACTTAGTCTAGTGACGACATCGTTGGTACTTTTCATTTAGGTGAAAGTAAATCTAGCAATATTAAGTATTCTACTTACATTTAAGTTGCCTAAGAAATATTTGATATCCTTTAACACGTCACCTATGGAGAAATCCTCATTAATCTTCGGCTTTTATGCATCGTTTGATTAGATGATTAGGTCCTCTCTTGATGACGTTGCTGTACAATGATGAATTTGGGTTCCCACTACGTTCTCTAGGCTGGGAGGTCTTGTAGACTTTGGCATCCTTTTGTATAAAAGTTGGGCTTTGGGGGGCAGATACTTGTCCTATTAGAGGTCTCTTTTCTCTGGTCCTACTTACGATAACCCTTGCATAATTAACACACGTTCTGTAGCTAGCTGCATGGTTTCCGTTGCAGTTGGCATATTTAAGTTCATCGTCTGTTTTTTTTGTCGCAATATTTAACCATGTGATCACCAGAACACTTAACACATTTTTGCTTTTTAAAGCAATTTTTAGCCACGTGAACTAAGTTTTGACATTTGTAACACTGAGTTACGCGCGGTCCGACTTTGAATTTTTCCCATCTGCAAATGCAGTAGCAAATTCTGCGATGTTTAACAGCGTCCTTGATTTTTGTGTCAGAGATAAATTCTACAGTAAATACTGGCAGTTTAACTTCGCTTTTCATGTCTTTACTTTTGTCAACATGAAACACTTATCACATTTAAGTTCTTCTCAGTCATGGTATACACAATGATGCGATTTCTTTTTAGCCGAATATCAATGTCCTTATCAAGTGATTTCTTAATTTTGTCCAAGGTTTCTTGATGATTTTCGACATAGCTGTACACCACTATAGGTGGAATTTTTATGGTTGTTGGATGAATTTCAGGAGCGGTATTTTCAAATCCGTCAACTTTATCATCGGTGTTGTTGTCATTGAGAACATTATAAATGTTATAAGATTCGATGTTGAGATCGGACGGCTTCAGTCCAGGGTTGGTTGTGCGCCTTTTATGTCCAGGTTTGCTCGAGACCCAATTATCCAGCGTCATGATTTTTCCGGGTATAAAGTTCATTTCCGGCTTACTCCGTTTCCCTCCTGATGTTATAAGAGTTCATAACAGCACACGGCGTTTATGAACAGACATTATTAGTAAACCAGTAATTTGTCGCAGCACAAAGTAAATACGCGCACGGTACGTCTGTTCTCTTCGACGGTCGAGAGAAGAATATTTAAAGTCGTTCCCATACAATCAAAAATATTTCTTCGTCTAAGAATTCCTTAATTAATAATAATTTAATCGTGATACTTGAAAGTATAATTTGCTCAAAATAGCACTAAACGCACGCGCGCGAACAGCATCTTCACGTCCATAGAATTTTAATTTACACTATTTAAAAGTAAATATTTGAAAATGCATAATGGAAAATTTTCTAATATTAAGAGTTCTACAAACTTTTGCAACGAAATCTTTTACAATTCTTTGAATTAAAAAAATGAAGAAAAAATGAGAATAAGACCAAAGTCCTCCAATAGTGTGTATTAGATAAAATAATATTTAGAATTTTAATTTTTAATTCCTTTTCATTTTAGTATTTCAACTGCTAAAGAAAAAACTAATATATATTTTGTAATTTGATTAATGAATTATAAAATAAAGACCTATTTTTTAAGAAAAAATATCGAACCTTCCAAATAATAATTTTTGTATAATAAGTTTCATGACTTATTATACAAAAATTATTATTTGGAAGGTTCGATGTTTTTTCTTAAAAAATAGGTCTTTATTTTATAATTCATTAATGAAATTAAAAAAATATATATTATTTTTTTCTTTATTTGTTAAAGAAAAATGTGTCCTAATTTGGCCTCATTCGACGAAATTTTGTAAACATGTTCACATATGCATTCGAATGTCAAAACTACCACCGTTCCAAGTTGCGTGTAATTACAGTGCACCCACAGTAGAATTCAACCACCACGAGGAAACAGCAACAAGTGTTTCAACATCAACGTGCGTGAAACTATCAGTGATGAAGTAAAAATGCAGTCTCTTAAATATAGTATCAGGAATCTAAAAAAAAATCATACTCCTGAGGACCTTTCAGAATTTGTGAAGACAACAGAACCTCTTGTAGACCAAGGACAAGCACTTTTACGAAAAAGAGCTACCTCGTCAAAAGTCTAAAAAAGGAAAATTTTCCCACAGCGATTCTAGTCCACAGATAAACGTAAGCAATTTTCAGGAAAAATGCTGTCGAAGCCGAAAGACCTGCAAAAATTATCAATCAAAGGTAAATTTTCCGTATCAAGATTCCCTTTTAACGAATGACTCGAAACTTTTGTTTTTAGAAAGATATTATCTTATTGTAAAAATATTGTATGTTATTAATAAAATAGAAATAAAATGCTAATTTAAGCTGCATATGTTCATAAACATCCGCTTTTTCATGTAAAATATAAACTTGTCACGATTTTTCTAATAATAGATTATTTATAAACTAAGATGTATTGCCATTAAAAAATATATTTTTTAAATCAAGACTCATTTTTATCAATTGTCTTGAATCTTTTGTTTTTAGAAAGGTGTTATAATCTATAAATATAAATTTTCTACTAAATGGTTGAATTTTAGATCTCAACGTACGAATTTTCTACAAACCAGTGGAATTTTCAACGATTCATTTGAGTTTTTAACGAAATATTTAAATATTTAGGTAACAATAAAATGTGCAACAAAAAGCAAACGAATTTTGAAGTAAAATTAGGAGTTAGGATAGAGAAGGAAAATACATATATACACTGGCATACGCAGATGGCATAGTGTTGATGGTAGAGGATGAAGAAGGGATGGCGGGATTAATTACAGAATTAGAAAAATACTTAGATGGGAAAAAGCTGAATGTAAATGTAGAAAAGATAAAGATAATGAGGTTTAGAAAAGGAGGGGGAAGGAAGAAATAATGGACAGGGAGATGGAAGGGAATAAAGTTAGAAGAAGTAAAAGAGTATAAATATTTGGGATATATCTTGCATACGAATAGAGATCATACAACTCATACAAGAGAAAGGATAAAGAAAGCGGCAGGGTAATGAAACAGATATGGGGAATAGGAAAAAAAAGGTTTAAAAAAATTGTAGAAGGAGAATGTGGTTATTTGATACGCTGGCATGGCCAGTATTAGGTCATGGGGCAGAGATATGGGGATGGAAAGAAAGAAAAGATATTGAGCGTTTAAAAGGAAGGTATATAAGGTGGACACTAGGGGCAGACTGGAGGACGCCAGGATACATGGTGAGAGAAGAAGCGCAAAGGGATAAGTTAAGTATCAGAGCGGGAAAGAGGGCATGGAAATTTGAGACGAAGCTGAGGGAGATAAATGGAGTGGGAGTTGGCCAGAAAGTGTTTGATGCAGGTAGAAGAGAGGAGAGGGAGGGCGATCGAATTAAGGAGATGGGAGGAAGAAAGGAGGGAGTTCTTTAATGATAGAGAAATAGAAGACGGCTATGGAGTAAACTATGAAGAACTGGAAAAAAGGGAGAGGGAAAGACAATTAATAGAAAAATGGAAGTAGTGTAGAATATGTGAATGGGAGGAGGAAACATGGGAATATGTATGGGGGAAGGATGTAGGAGAGGAATGGAAGATAAAGGAAGCTGGCAAGAGAATGTGATTAAGATTCTAGAGGAGGATCAATTAGGAGAAGAATGGTGGAAGGAGTTGGAGGGTGCTAGAGGAGCGAATGAGAGAGAATGAAAGAATGCATGTGAAAAAAAAGGAAAATAGAGGTATAAAAAAGTGAAAGAAAAAGGAAACGGAAGTCGCTTAGATTAGAAGCGTAAAGATTGTAAGTATTGGTAAGGTAAAAGTTAAGTAAACTAAGATGCGTTTGCGTTCTCATGCTCTCTCTCTCTCTCTCGCTTGCACTTTCGCTTTCGTTCGCTCGCTCACTCGTTTGCTAATAAGTCCTAAATTGCGGTATCGCAGGAAATAGAGATAAAGAACTAGATATAAGATTTATGTAAAAAATTTTAAATAATTGTATATATAAAAAGGATAAGTTTGAAAAAAATATAGATATAAGCGGAAAGATTGTAAGGAATGAAAGTCACGTAAACCCTTAGGGGACACATTATGAATAAAGAAGAAGTAAAATTATGAATAAACTAAAAAGCTGAGCTCTCAAGAAAGATAGTTTAAGTTTCAATAATAAATGTAATAGATGATATTAAAAAAAAAGATTGCAATTAGAAATTAAAAAAGCTGGATTTATCCAACGAAAACTCATTTTTAACAGAAAAATTAAATGTTCTATTAAATTGTTACATTTTAGGACTGAAAATATTAATTTTCTACAGAACAGTTAAATTTTCAACTAGAAAATTAATTTACTACTAAAAAATATTAGATATTAACTAGAAGGTTGCAATTTTTACTACAAAAGGTGAAATTTCTACAGTAAGATATGATATTTTAAACCAAAAAGAAAAATGTTCAGCAAAATAGTTGAATTTTTAATTTAAAAAAGTCGGCAGTCAAAAAACAATAAATTTTATTAAATTTGTTGAATTTTCAAGTGAAAAAGACGAATTTTCAACACAAAAGTTGAATTTTCAAACGAGAAGTATGACTTTTTAACAAAATTGTTGAGTTTTCAAGAAAATAATTTAATTTTGAACGAAATAATAAAATTTCTAATAGAAAATACTTTTTATAGTATTGTTGGTCTCTGAAGTGAGCCGGAGGCCTGTAGATTAATTAATTTAGAGACCAAAACAACCTCAATTTTTTAATTAGAATTTTAAGAGATTACAAACCCAAGACGACTCTCTCGGTTCCAGTTCTGCCCCCCCCCCCCGCCCCCTCTCACAACCCTCCCTTATTAACTGAAGTTTTGGTGGAACTGTCGTTATAACTACAATCTCCACCATATGACGATTTGCTATTTAACTTTGACATAATGTCGACTCAGAAAATAGACGCAATGCATAAAGGTGTTGGTTGGGCATATAATCTAAACAATGAATAATAAAAACTACAAAATAGCCTCGAAAAGAACTGGAACTTTAATTCACAAAAGGCATGCAGATGGAAAATCTAAAGGTAAATGATTTCAAGGTAAAAGAATTGCGTGAAACTATGGACGTGAGGAAACTAGATATTTTATGTGTGCCGTAAACAAAGAAAAAGGGATGCGAAACTAAAGACATAAAAAAAGGCGTGTTGAAAGGCGGATTTGAAATATGGTCAGGAGTAGACAGTGAATCACATGGTAAACAATGAGTAGGTCTGATTTTGAATGAAAGAGCAAAGCAGCATCTCAAAGACCATGATTTCGTATCTACCAGATTGCTGTGGGCTAGAATGAAAGTATAAATCCGAATACTATTTATCACAGCATGCTACGCGCCAGTTGACACTGATCCCAGAGAAGTAAAAGACGCCTTCTGAGACACTTTAAATAACACAATAAATAGTTGCGAACATGGGGAAAGAATAATTCTACTAGAAGACATGAACGGATGGGTGGGCATCCAAAATCAGATTACCGAAAGAGTACTAGGTAATTTTGGGGCTCCAAGAACAAACTATAACTGAGATAAATTAGTTGGTCTATGCTTAGAAAGGGGTCTGTTTATTACAAAAACTTGGTTTAGGCATATAATGATCCACATGTACACCTGGTCTAAAGGAAATAGCCTCAGCATAATTGACTTTATTGTTACGGGTGAAAGACTAAGAGAGTTAATCAAAGATACAAGAGTCATGCGGGCTCCTGAATGCAATACTGAACATTACCTTCTGATCTCAAAAATTAACTTAGGTCGGGGATGGATAAAAAAGAGAACCAAGAGAACAAAACAAACGCGAATCAAAATTGAGAACCTACAGTAACCGGATATGCGAATAGATTTCCAAAATAAGATAATCAAATGCATAGATAGGGCAACGTGGGAGGACTGTAATAAAAACAAAGATATAGAGGGCGCCTGGACAATTTTACGGGATATCCTTGTTAGATGTACAATCGAAGTGTGTGGTACCGCAGTTGTAGGAAGAATGTCTGGTGATGCGTGGTGGAATGATGAAATTCAGGCTGCCCAAAAAGCAAAGAGAGAAGCGTACAGGAAAACTTTGAACATCTCAGGTCTTAGCAATGAGGAAAAAAATAGACGTAGAAAAGATTATAGACACGAAAACAGGATACTCAAGCGATTAGTTAAGGAACGTAAAGAGACAATTAGAGCAGAAGAAGAGATGAAAATACAAAACGACTTTGAAGGAAGCAAGAAACTGCCTTATAAAAAAATGAAAGGAAACAAAAGTACAGAATTTGTCAGCATGAGAGATAGTAGTGGGAAATGGTATATAATGCAGACGGAATACTAGAGGCTTTCAGAGAATATTTTAGGAGACAATTCGGAGATGAAACTATAGGACACCACAACTGCGATGTTGAACACGATGCAATAGAAAACTCAATTGAGAAAGTCTGTGTCACTGAGGTTAGGGATATAATTAAGAATTTGAAAAACGATAAGGTTGCCAGGGTAAACGGTATTAACGCTGGAATGCTTAAAAACGGTGGTGAGGGCATACCACACAGACTGCGAATTGATAAATTTATCTTTCGAGATGGGGAACGTCCCAAACGATTGGAAAAAAGCGATTATCGTACCAGTATACAAAAGAAAGGGAGATAAAAGCGACTGCAATAATTACAGAGGGATTAGCTTAGTAAGTACCGTAAGTAAAATATACTCAAAAATACTTATTCGTAGGGTAATTTAAACAATAGAAGCAAAGATTTGGGAAGTCCAAAGTGGGTTTATGCCAGGAAAGGCATGTACGGATCAAATATTTAGCTTACGGCAAATAACAGAAAAAAGTTTGTGAATAGGAAAAAAAGTTTTCTGTGCATTTGTTGACCTAGAAAAAGCTTTTGACAAGGTAGATAGAAGTGAACTTTGGGAAGTCCTGAAAGAGTATGGAGTTAATGGATGGCTTCTACAAGCTATAAAAACAATATATACGGGTAGCAAAGCGAGTGTAAGAGTGAATGGGAAATTGAGTGACTGTTTCGATATTATTCAAGGAGTTAGACAAGGATGCGTTATGGCCTCATGGTTATTTATATTATTTATGAACAAGTGTTTAAGAATGGCTCTTTTCGACGAAGAGGGTGTGGATCTCGAAACAGTAAAGGTACGTGGGTTAGCGTTCGCAGATGATAAGGTTGTTATGGCAGAGTCAATCGAAGACTTACAAAGAATGTTGAATATGTTAGATGCAAGCATGAAGAGCATGGGCTTTAAAATTAACGCAAATAAAACAAAAACTATGGTGTTCGAAGGAAAGAGTGAGAAAACACTATGCAATATTTTATTAAATGATGAGAGAATTGAACAAGTTGATAAGTTCGCATACCTTGGTAGCTTATTTACTAGGGACGGGAAGATAGATGAGGAATTAGATAGACGCATAAACGAAGGAATGAAGGTTATTGGTAGAGCAGGTCGCCTTATAAGAAGTAAAAATATATCAAATAAAGCTGAAATAGCGATACATAATTCTATATTTGTACCGACTCTCCTATACATGCGCATAATATGCGGGAAAACTCTGATGGACAAAGTAAGAAACAGGATAAACCTAAAAGAATGTGGCGCAAAAGAGATGTTAGTAGACACATGGGAAAGAAATTGTTTAAGATGGTTCGGGCATGTTGAATGAATGCCAAGTGAACGACTAACGAAACAAGTGTATCAAGGTAAAGTAAATGGCGGCGTGTCCAGAGGTAGACCGCGGAAAGAATGGTTAGAATGTGTGAATGCGACCCTAGTTAGAAGAGACATAAGAAGTCACAGAAACAAGAGAATCTGCATGAAAAAATGCATAGACATAAAATAAGCTAGAGAAGTATGCCAGGACAAGAAAGTATGGTGACAAACAGTTAATAAAAAGAGTGCCAGTAGAGTGAATGACGCCTGAAACAAAAGACCTTGGCCACTAATAGACCCAAGTAGGGAACCTTACATAACGACTTTGTGAGGATCTTCACTTGGGGGTAATTACTAGAGGGGTTGATCATTATATATATATATATATTAAAATCTTATTCTTTCTATATATACAATTATTTACAACTATTTACATAAAGTCTTATATCTAGTTCCTTATCTCTATTTCCTTTGATAGCGCAATTTAGAACTTATTAGCAAACGAGTGAGCGAGCAAACGAAAGCAAGAGTGCAAGCGAGAAAGAGAGCATGAGAACGCAAACGCATTTTAGTCTACTTAACTCTTACATTACCATTACTTACAATATTTACGCTTCTAATCTAAGCAACTTCCGTTAGCTTTTTCTTTCACTTTTTTATGCCTCCATTTGCCTTTTTTTCACATGCATTCTTTCATTCTCTCTCATTCGCTCCCCTAGCACCTTCCAACTCCTTCAACCATTCTTCTCCTGATCCATCCTCCCCTAGAATCTTAACCACGTTCTCTTGCCAGCTTCCTTCCTCTTCCATTCCTCTCCTACAGCCTTCACATACATGCTCCCATGTCCACCTTCTCTTTTCCCATCCGTTTTCTGAATACTTTGGTACTCCTTCCTTTTTATCATCATATACCATTTATTGTATTTTGATTCCTCAATCATCTCCTATCTTCCTATTAATTGTCTTTCCCTCTCCCCTTTTTCCAATTCTTCATAGTTTACTCCATAGCCGTCTTCTATTTCTCTATCATTAAAGAACTCCCTCCTTTCTTCCTCCCATCTCCTTAATTCGATCGCCCTCCCTCTCCTCTCTTCTACCTGCATCAAACACTTTCTCGCCAACTCCCCTCTCCTTCCCTCCTAAAACTTCGACTCACATTTCTACGTCCTCTTTCCCGCTCTAATACTTAAATTATCTCTTTGCGCTTCTTCTCTCACCATATATCCTGGCGTTCTCCAGCCTGCCCCTAGTTTCCACCTTATATAC
>NC_046666.1:106142385-106143968 GCF_010883055.1 Belonocnema kinseyi | reverse complement strand
TCCTCTTTCCCGCTCTAATACTTAAATTATCTCTTTGCGCTTCTTCTCTCACCATATATCCTGGCGTTCTCCAGCCTGCCCCTAGTTTCCACCTTATATACCTTTCTTATGAACACTCAATATCTTTCCTTTCCTTCCATACCCATATCTTTGCTCCATAACCTAATACCGGCCATACGAGCATATCAGATAACCACAGTCTCCTTCTCCAATTTTTTAAACCTTCTTTTTCCTATTCCCATTATCTGTTTCATTAACCCTGCTGCTTTTTGTATCCTTTTTCTTATATGAGCTGTATGATCTCCATTCGTTTGCAGGATATATCCCAAATATTTATACTCTTCGACTTCTTCTAACTTTATTTCTTTCCATCTTTCTGTCCATTTTTTCTTCCTTCCCCCTCCTTTTCTAAACCTCATTAACTTCGTCTTTTCTACATTTAAATAGGCTTTTTCCTATATAAGTATTTCTATAATCCTGTAATTAAGCCCGCCATCCCTTCTTCATCCTCTGCCATCAACACTATGTCGTCTTCGTATGCCAGTGTATATATATTTTCCTTCTCTATCCTAACTCCTCCCCAACCAGAAACCATCTCCTACTTGCTCTCCTACCTTTCCCCTGCTTTTTGTCTCTCTAAAAATTTCCCGTACCCTCTTTATTAATCCCTCTCTTATCCCCTTTTTTATCATCACTTTTTATATTACGCCTCGGTTTAACGAGTCAAACGTCGTCTTAAATCCACGAACATTGCTATCATTGCCCCTTTTTTTCCTTTTAATCCTCTTATTTACTAGATAGCTCAGAACATATATGTTGTGAGGAAATATTTTTGATTGTATGGGAACGACTAAAATATCTGAAAAAGGTTTATTAAATATTTTTTACATTTTTCGGGCTTTTTTATATTGCCATGAATGTATTTTGAAGAGCGAAATTGAAATCGTCAATCGACAATTCCGGTGAAATGCATTTGAATTTGAACGTGGTGAATTATATTTAACGTCTAACTGCTAAAGTGTAATTGGAAAATTCGTCTGGGGATTGCATGTCTGCAATTGCAGTAAATTACAGATATGCAATAGAATGAGTACACCACTCTATTGCAGTTGACTGTTTCAAAGAAATTACGACTTGCTATTCAAATTCCGTTTTTAAATTGTCTTTAATTGGCATTGGTAAATATATTAAAATTCCAGAATTATTTTGTTTAGTCTAGAAATAGCAAAACTGTATTATCTTGATGCCCCATTTTTTCATCAAACTTTGTATAAATTTATAAAGCAATTTTTCATTCTTTAGTCTTTTGACTCGTGTCAAAGCTGTGTTTTCTACTGCATATATAGCCATATGGGAAAGTTCAATTAACACATCGGAATATTATACACCGTAGAAAAAAAGTGTTCGAGGTTTTGTCATTTTTTTTACTTTCTTACTATTTCCGTTTAACACTACATTTATTTTGTAGGCATCGAAATCTTTGCATTATAAATTAAATGACAAGGAAGTCTTCCTAATTTTTTCCATTGCGAATCGTTTTTACAATATTTCCAATTCATTCTAGTTGGGTATCTTTTTTGCAA
>NC_046666.1:106141253-106142285 GCF_010883055.1 Belonocnema kinseyi | reverse complement strand
GCATTATAAATTAAATGACAAGGAAGTCTTCCTAATTTTTTCCATTGCGAATCGTTTTTACAATATTTCCAATTCATTCTAGTTGGGTATCTTTTTTGCAAGAGTTGCTGTCTGAGGGAATTTTTCATAACTTCAGTAATTTTCGACAAAAAAAGAAACTACGATAATTGAAAGTAATTATTGTTTCATAGATATTAAATTTTAGACCAAAGAGGGGCTATTGTTTTTATTATCAACAATTATCGCGTAAACGATAAGATATAGGCAAAGATCTATTTCAGTTTATAATATGGATATCATATGACAGCACAGCATATGTGCTACTTAAAACTGACATCCATTTATACCTATCTCTTACCTTTAAGGAGTCACTTGTTTTTAAAGATAACAATGACGGTAAGTTTCTTTCAGATGCTAGTGGGAGGGTCCTGGAACGTTCCCAAGGGTAGATATTTCACACGTTCTATGCTATTAGGGAAAGATAGTATCAGAGACGAGACTGGTTGGATGCCAAAGATACTTTTGTTATTAGTACGGTCTATAAATTTGAACTTCTGTGTATAATTATAAAATTATAATTTGTGTTGTAAATAATTATTTATTAGTATTACGAGACGATTAAGGGTGCAATTGAATTAATTTTTTTATTGAAACAAATGAATTGGAATTGCAGAAGTTCTTGCACAAACCTTAGCGTCGTAAACTATTATAAGATGAAATGAATGATATAAATAAACAATTTTTTAAAAAGTAGTAATATTTTTATTTTTAGTATAAAAATGGATCCTAGCTTTTTGTTCCAATATAATATTCATTGTAGATCCTTCATTACAGTTTCATTATAACATATAATAGTTTAGCTAAGACGCGAAAGCCCTGTTTCCAGTTAGATCCCAAATTTATAATTTTGCACTATTTAAACAAAATAAAAACTAAAATTGACTAGACAGACGTGCCCTTGTATTTTGGAACCATTTCCCAACAATTTAACACAATCTTTGTCACGCAATTGTTCACATGGCACTCTGTTAC
>NC_046666.1:106139617-106141153 GCF_010883055.1 Belonocnema kinseyi | reverse complement strand
GCATTATAAATTAAATGACAAGGAAGTCTTCCTAATTTTTTCCATTGCGAATCGTTTTTACAATATTTCCAATTCATTCTAGTTGGGTATCTTTTTTGCAAGTGTTGCTGTCTGAGGGAATTTTTCATAACTTCAGTAATTTTCGAAAAAAAAAAGAAACTACGATAATTGAAAGTAATTCTTATTTCATAGATATTAAATCTTAGACCAAAGAGGGGCTATTGTTTTTATTATCAACAATTATCGCGTAAACCATAAGATATAGGCAAAGATCTATTTCAGTTTATAATATGGATATCATATGACAGCACAGCATACGTGCTACTTAAAACTGACATCCATTTATACCTATCTCTTACGTTTAAGGAGACACTTGTTTTTAAAGATAACAATGACGAAGTTTCTTTCAGATGCTAGTGGAAGGGTCCTGGAACGTTCCCAAGGGTAGATATTTCACACGTTCTATGCTATTAGGGAAAGGTAGTATCAGATACGAGACTGGCTGTATGCCAAAGATACTTTTGCTATTAGTACGGCCTATAAATTTGAACTTCTGTGTATAATTATAAAATTATAATCTGTGTTGGAAATAATTATTTATTAGTATTACGAGACGATTAAGGGTGCAGTTGAATTAATTTTGTTTATTGAAACAAATGAATTGGAATTGCAGAAGTTCTTGCACAAACCTTAGCTTTGTAAAGTATTATAAGATTGAATGAATGATATAACTAAACAATTTTTTAAAAGCAGTAATATTTTTATTTTTATTATAAAAATGGATATATAATTAAAAATTTTTCATAAGAACAACCGCAGGATTTAGCCGGGAGCGGGTGCTAATCTGAAAAATTGCACCCGCTTCCAACGAAATCGTGGTAAAATTTCAGCCATAACCATGTCTCACAACCGTGATAGGTGGTTACAGTCTGTAAAGGAATCAATACGACGATCCAGCAAAAGCCTCGTGCACCCTAAGAACACGGAGTGACCCAAGGACAACCGCCTTCTGCAATTTTCCCGCAAGTGTTCTAGCATACTGTTGACACGCAGGGATGCTTTTTAGGTCAAGTAGAACCATGTCAGGCCTCGAGTGAGCAACAGAAACAATTGTCGAGAATATAAAGCTCCAGTATATGCGGCACTTCCCATTCTCGACAATTGACTCAATTTCCCTAGGAGCATTTAGAGGAGCGATATTAAGGTAAATGCCGTAGGAGTGACAGAGATGGTAATAAAGAACTCTTACTGCCGTATTGTGCCTTTGAATGTAGGTCGTTCCCGCGTGAGTTGGACAACTAGATAGTATGTGAGCTAAATGCTCGGGGTATGCATGGCACGCCCTGCAGCTATCATCGGGAATGTCTTGGCTCAAAATGTGGCGACGGTATGTTACGGTGGAAATGACACCGTCTTGGCATGCAAAAATGGAAACCTCTGTACCAGACTTCAATCCAGGCGATTTAAGGAAAGCAAATGTTAGCTCACAAGACATTGACTGATCCTTCACATTTCTGTGGAAGATACCGTGCATCC
>NC_046666.1:106135633-106139517 GCF_010883055.1 Belonocnema kinseyi | reverse complement strand
GTATATAAGGTGGAAACTAGGGGCAGGCTGGAGAACGCCAGGATATATGGTGAGAGAAGAAGCGCAAAGAGATAATTTAAGTATTAGAGCGGGAAAGAGGACATAGAAATGTGAGTCGAAGTTTTAGGAGGGAAGGAGAGGGGAGTTGTCGAGAAAGTGTTTGATGGAGGTAGAAGAGAGGAGAGGGAGGGCGATCGAATTAAGGAGATCGGAGGAAGAAAGGAGGGAGTTCTTTAATGATAGAGAAATAGAAGACGGCTATGGAGTAAACTATGAAGAATTGGAAAAAAAGGAGAGGGAAAGACAATTAATAGGAAGATAGGAGATGATTGAGGAATCAAAATACAATAAATGGTATAAGATGATAAAAAGGAAGGAGTACTAAAGTATTTGGAAAAGGGATGGGGAGAGAGAAGGTGGACATGGGAGCATGTATGGGAAGGCTGTAGGAGAGGAATGGAAGAGGAAGGAAGCTGGCAAGAGAACGTGGTTAAGATTCTAGGGGAGGATGGATTAGGAGAAGAATGGTTGAAGGAGTTGAAAGGTGCCAGGGGAGCGAATGAGAGAGAATGAAAGAATGCATGTGAAAAAAGGCAAATGGAGGTATAAAAAAGTGAAAGAAAAAGCTAACGGAATTTGCTTAGATTAGAAGCGTAAATATTGTAAGTAATGGTAATGTAAGAGTTAAGTAGAATAAGATGCGTTTGCGTTCTCATGCTCTCTTTCTCGCTTGCACTCTTGCTTTCGTTTGCTCGCTCACTCGCTTGCTAATAAGTTCTAAATTGCGGTATCAAAGGAAATAGAGATAAGGAACTAGACATAAGACTTTATGTAAATAGTTGTAAATAATTCTATATACAGAAAGGATAAGATTGTAATATATATATGATCAATCCCTCTAGCAATCACCCCAAGTGAAGATCCTCACAAAGTCGTTATGTAAGGTTCCCTACTTGGGTCTATCAGTGGCCAAGGTCTTTTGTTTCAGGCGTAATTCACTCTACTGACACTCTTTTTATTAACTGTTTGCCGCCATACTTTCCTGTCCTGGCATTCTTCTCTAGCTTCTGTTATGTCCATGCATTTTTTCATGCAGACTCTCTTCTTTCTGTGACTTCTTATGTCTCTTCTAACTAGGGTCTCATTCACACATTCTAATTATTCCTTTCGCGGTCTACCTCTGGGCACGCCGCCATTTACTTTACCTTGATACACTTGTATCGTTAGTCGTTCATTTGGCATTCTGTCAACATGCCCGAACCATCTTAACCAATTTCTTTCCCATGTGTCTACTAGCATCTCTTCTGCACCACATTCTTTTAGAATTATCTCGTTACTTACTTTGTCCATCTGAGTTTTCCCGCATATAATGCGCATGAATCTCATGTCAATTACGTTAATTTTACTCTTATCTTTTTCTTGACAAGTCCATGTCTCGCTACCGTATAGTACAGTCGGTACAAACATAGAATTATGTATTGCTATTTCAGCTTTAATTGATATATTTTTACTTCTGATAAGGGGACCTGCTCTACCAATAACCTTCATTCCTTCGTTTATGGGTCTATCTAATTCCTCATCATCTTCCCGACCCTAGTAAATAAGCTACCAAGGTATGCGAACTTATCAACTTGTTCAATTCTCTCATCATTTAATAAAATATTGCATAGTGCTTTCTCACTCATTCCTTCGAACACCATAGCTTTCTTTTTATTTTGCGTTAATTTTCAAGCCCATGCTCTTCATGCTTGCACCTAGTTTATTCAACATTCTTTGTAAGTCTTCGATTGACTCTGCCATAACAACCTTATCATCTGCGAACGCTAACCCACGTACCCTTACTGTTTCGACATCTACACCCACTTCTTCGAAAAGAGCCATTCTTAAACACTTGTTTATAAATAATATAAATAACCATGAAGCCATAACGCATCCTTGTCTAACTCCTTGAATAATATCGAAACAGTCACTCAATTTCCCATTCACCCTTAAACTCGCTTTGCTACCCGTATATATTGTTTTTATAACTTGTAGAAGCCATCCATTAACTCCATACTCTTTCAGGACTTCCCAAAGTTTACTTCTATCTACCTTGTCAAAAGTTTTTTCTAGGTCAACAAATGCACAGAAAACTTTTTTTCCTATTCACAAACTTTTTTCTGTTATTTGCCGTAAGCTAAATATTTGATCCGTACATGACTTTCCTGGCATAAACCCACTTTGGACTTCCTAAATCTTTGCTTCTATTATTTACATGACCCTACGAATAAGTATTTTTGAGTATAGTTTACTTACGGTACTTAATAAGCTAATCCCTCTGTTATTATTTTAGTCGCTTTTATCTCCCTTTCTTTTGTATATTGGTACGATAATCGCTTTTTTCCAATCGTCTGGGACGTCTCCCATCTCGAAACATAAATTTATCAATTCGCAGTCTATGTGGTATACACTCGCCACCGTGTTTAAGGATTTCAGCGTTAATAACGTCTACCCCGGCAGCCTTATCGTTTTTCAAATTCTCAATTATATCCCTAACCTCAGTGACACAGACTTTCTCAATTGAGTTTTCTATGGCATCGTGTTCAACATCGCAGTTGTGGTGTCCTATAGCTTCATGTCCGAATTGTCTCCTAAAATAGTCTCTGAAAGCCTCTATTATTCCGTCTGCATTATATACCATTTCCCCCTACTATTTCTCATGTTGACAAATTCTGTACTTTTGTTTCCTTTCATTTTTTTATGAGGCAGTTTCTTGCTTCCTTCAAAGTCGTTTCGTATTTTCATCTCTTCTTCTGCTCTAATTGTATCTTTACGTTCCTTAACTAATCGTTTGAGTATCCTGTTTTCCTGTCTATAATCTTTTCTACGTCTATTTCTTTCCTCATTGCTAAGACCTGCGATGTTCAAAGTTCTCCTGTGCGCTTCTCTCTTTGTTTTTTGGGCAGCCTGAATTTCATCATTCCACCACGCATCATCAGACATTCTTCCTACAACTGCGGTACCACACACTTCGATCGCACATCTAACAAGGATATCCCGTAACATTGTCCAGGCGCCCTCTATATCTTTGTTTTTTATACGGTCCTCCCATGTTGCCCTATCTATGCTTTCGATTATCTTATTTTGGAAATCTATTCGCATATCCGGTTTCTGTAGGTTCTCAATTTTGATTCGCGTTTGTTTTGTTCTCTTGGTTCTCTTTTTTCTCCATCCCCGACCTAAGTTAATTTTTGAGATCAGAAGGTAATGGTCAGTATTGCATTCAGGACCCCTCATGACTCTTGTATCTTTGACTAACTCTCTTAGTCTTTCACCCGTAACAATAAAGTCAATTATGCTGAGGCTATTTCCTTTAGACCAGGTGTACATGTGAATCATTATATGCCTAAAGCAAGTATTTGTAATAAACAGACCCCTTTCTAAGCATAGACCAACTAATTTATCTCAGTTATAGTTTGTTCTTGGATCCCCAAAATTACCTAGTACTCTTTCGGTATCCTAATTTTGGATGTCCACCCATACGTTCATGTCTCCTAGTACAATTATTCTTTCCCCATGGTCGCAAATATTTATTGTGTTATTTAAAGTGTCCCAGAAGGCGTCTTTTACTTCCGTGGGATCAGTATCAACTGGCGCGTAGCATGATATGATAAATAGTATTTTGATTGCTACTTTCATTCTAGCCCACAGCAGTCTGGGAGATACGAAATCATGGTCTTTGAGATGCTGCTTTGCTCTTTCATTCAAAATTAGACCTACTCATTGTTTACCATGTGATTCACTTTCTACTCCTGACCATATTTCTAATCCGCCTTTCAACACGCCGTTTTTTATGTCTTTAGTTTCGCATCCCTTTTTCTTTGTTTACAGCACACATAAAATAT
>NC_046666.1:106127904-106135533 GCF_010883055.1 Belonocnema kinseyi | reverse complement strand
GTGCAATTTTTCAGATTAGCACGCGCTCCCGGCGAAATCCTGCGGTTGTCTTTATGACAAATTTTTAATTATATATATACACACACACACACACACATTAGAATGGTATGACATTTGGTATACTCTACGTAATACAAGTCAAATTAATTATAAAGTTGCTTAAAAGTACGCAGTTTGAATATCACTTTCGACTGCGGTCAATCAATCAATAGCGAAATTTAAACAGCAAACATTACTTTCTGAATTGAAACTTAGTATTTTAAATAACTTTTAAAAGAACATAGAAAACGAGGAAATTTTAAGATTCCCATTATTTAAATTTATAATTTAATTTTTTCAATTTTGTTTTTACATAAATACTTTTGTTAAAAAGTAATAGCTTTGTGAATGCATGCATAATGAATGAATAAATTCAATTTAAACACTTAGCAAACGATTTGGTTCAATCAATCAAAATTGTTATTGATTCAACCATTGATTATGGCTATTATATGGACAATAAAATATTTGGTTGACTCAACTAATTTTTTGGTTATTTTATCCATATCTTATAGTAGACGGAATATTTGGTTGATTCAAAATAAATGTTGTTGGGGCAATCAAATACTTGGTTGAATCAACCAAGGTTTTTTTGATTCAAACAAATTTTCATGTCAACAAGAAAGAAGTTGTTTTTTTTTTGTTCAAGAACATTTTTTCTGAGGAATGCAGTATGAAGAATGTGACAATTTATTATCCACAACCAAAAAGTAAATTAACGGAGAAAATAAAAAAATTTCTTATTTATAGTGATATGTAAAAAAATTCGACTCGACTCAGAAGCAACATCTGTACGAAAGTCATGCGTCGAATTTCTTGACACCGACAGTAACGTGACGATTTTTGTTTCACCTTGTTAAACAAATCTCTTACTTTGATCCAAGCTCTAACGTGGAAATGCGTTATTATCACTCTATTTTTCTTTGTATATTGTCTACTCTAAAACTTTGTACAATTTGGTTAAGTTTGATTATGTTTATTTCACTGTAGTCCAGGCATCTCGTACAAAAAAATGTCTTTTTACCGTCTGAAGTAGGTAATGCACATTTTTGTTGCTAAAACGTTTTATTAAGGGGTCCTAAATAAAATTCCAAGTTCTCTAAAAATTACACCCGTGCGTCGCGAGATGTTATGGAAAAAAGTTCCAAAAATCGTGTTTGTGTTGACCGGCCCGCCCCGTTGCATTTTAGAGCAAAATTTTCAACACAAAAATTAAACAAGAGGAAGTTCTGAAGAAAAAAAGAGACGAAAAATCCCAATTTTGAAGATTGTATCTGTACTTTGGAACCTTTTAATTTTACGAAAAATTTCCAAAAGTTGAATTGAAGTAGACGTAATTTCGAGTAATTCTAAACAAAATTTAATGATCTAGCCACAATATGTCATAAGCTATGGCCCCACAAATTTGACCGCTTTTGATCTATTTTTCAGGGCAACTTACTCGTGTTCAGTTTTTTCAAAATACTTTACTTCTCCGTGAAGCTAAATAAGTGGCGCAAGAAAGAAAGTTGCGGGGCAGGAAATTCTGCGTAAATCTGTAAAAAAATTAGTCTTTTCTAGTCTTCATAGATCAAGAGTTATGACTCTTTAAAAAACATAATTTATTTGATATTTTTAGCTATTTATAGCCAAAAAAGTTTTTTTCATATCTGCTCGTTTTGCACATATCCTACAGACAAACTTTAGAAGAACGAATAATAGAGGACTAAATTCTGCGTAAAATAAAACGATAAATCAAATGTTTTAGCTCGTATAGGTCACGAGTTATGACAATGAAACTTTGACACTTTCCATTCGGAAGGCTCTGTATGTACTCGAAAATGTACTGCGAAAGTATTTGAGCATTTTGGTCTCAAGTATGCCTTTTTAGTTAATTACAAGTTCACTTTTTCTCCTTCTTTTGTGGAAAAACAATCAATTGTTCAACAATTTTCTAAATAATACGATCATTTGTGTGCATATTTAAGGCACTTTATCAGAATGGCAATCGCGTCCGAATTTTGAGGCCGCACGGGTGAATATTTTTGTCTAATTTTTTGCATACCTCATCTAAATAACCATATCTCAAATCAAGAAGAGCCGGTTTTTTGATAAAATGTTTATATTTTGTTCAATAATCAAAATAGAGAACAATAGCAGTGACATTCAATAAGAACTGTACATGCATGTCCGTAGCGAGCCTGATCACCCTTGTCAAACTCAAGTCAGTAGACTCCCCGCAGGGTGATGAATGACACGGAACGAATGAATGCCGGGCATTGTTACGAGATTTCGGCCAGTTAGGAAAACTGACATTATGACATCATAGATTAATTCAATTTTCATTAGCAGTATTAATTTATTTATATAATTACAAGAAATTGAAAAAAAGATGAATGAAAATCGGTTAATAATTGCAGTAATAACGTGGTAATAACGCGATTGTCATTCTGATTTCTGTAATAACCAGAAAATAACTTTCATTATTATGAGATAACGTTCTGTTAGAAAACCTGTGACTATGAAACCGTGGATTAATTTATTTTTTATGTGCAGAATCAAATTATTCATATAATTACAAACAAATGAATAAAAGATTCAGGAAAATTGTTTAACGTGTGTAGGAATAATGGAAGTCTTTAGGGAATTTAGGCCGACTTGTTTAAACAATTATTATTTATTTTCACAATTGTTTCCCCCTGTAAGTCGTAGGAATCGTTTGTGTCATCAATTGCAGTGAATAGTATTTTTTACGATGTATGGGAAACAAATTGTTTAAACAAATGATTTTTTTAATGTACTAAATATCCCAAGGAAAATAGCCTCTCACGATTCCTATGACGTAAAGGGGAAACGATTGTGAAAATAACTAATAATTGTTTAAACAAGTCCATATAAATTCCCTAAAGACTTCCATTATTCCACCACACGTTAAACAATTTTCCTGAACCTTTTATTCGTTTGATTGTAATTATATAAATAAATGGATTCTGCACATTAAAAATAAATTCATCCACGTTTTTATAATGGCAGTTTTTGTAACAGACCGTTACCTCATAAGAATGAAAGTATTAATTTGCCGTTATAACGGATATGAGAATGACAATCGCGTCTGAATTTTGAGTCCGCGCGAACGTATGCAAAAAATGAGTCAAAAATATTCAACCATGCGGCTTACAAATTCAAATCAGAATACTCGCTTTTTCACAAACTACCACGTTATTACTGCAAATATTAACTGATTTTCATGAATCTTTTTTCAATTTATTGTAACTATTAGAATTAATTGTTTCTGTTAATTAAAATTCAATTAATCAATGATTTCATAATGTCAGTTTTTCTAACTGGCCGAAATCTAATAACAATGCCCGGCAATCATTCGTTCCAAGTCATTCATCAACCTGCGAGGAGTCTTCTGACTTGAGTTTCATGAGGGTGAGCAGTCTTGCTGTGGACATGCATGCACAATTATCACTGATTGTCACTGCTATTTTTCTCTATTGTTCTCTAAGTTTTTGATTATTATACAAAATATAAACATTTTATCGAAAAACCGGCTCTGCCGGTTCTCTATCTTTGAGATATGGTTATTTAGATGAGGTATGCAAAAAATTAGACAAAAATATTCAACCGTGCGGCCCAAAATTCGGACGCGATTAGACATTCTGATAAAGGGCCTTAATTAATTATAGATTACTGGGACTAAGGTCACGATTATTGAGATGTTTACCTTACTTTGTGAAAATCACTTCCAAAACATCTATTGTCGAAATTAATTGAAAAAATACCTATTAACTGGTTTATTAGGGAAAACACTTAAAAAAGCGCCTAATACTTTACCTCCAGAGTGGTGTGAAAAGGAGTTCATTTTACGAAATGATCTTTCAATTTTTGGCATTCTTGATATAAAATAAAACAACGTTATAAAACTGATCCCTTTAATAGAATTTTTTTAATAAATAATGAATAAACAATGCAAAATCAGTTAATATGTATTTTTTCATTTAATTTCGAAAACAGATATTCTAGAAGTAATTTTCACAAAGCAAATACATACAATATGCACAAAAGTCATAAATTAAAGCATATTATTTAAACAATTGTTGAACAATCGATTGTTTTTTGATAAAAAAGGAGAAAAAGTGAACTTGTAATGAATTACAAATGCATACATGCAGACAACAAAATGCTCTAATACGGTCACAGTACATTTTCCAGTATATACAGAGCCTTCCGAAATTTAAACGGTCAATGTTTCATGGTCATAACTCGTGACCTATAGGAGCTAAAATATTTGATTTATTTTTATTTTATGCAGAATTTAGTTCCCTATAATTTGTTCTTGTAAAGTTCTTCTGTAGGATATGTACGAAACGAGCAGTTTAGAAAAAAATGTTGACTATAAATAGCTCAAAATAGAAAAAAAATTATCTATGAAGACTAGAAGATTTTATACATTTTTTTTAGATTTATGCAAGAATTTCCTGCCATGAAACTTTTTCAAAAGCGGTCAACTTTGTGAGGCCATAACGTATGACCTATTGTGACTAATATCGCCGCAAAAAATCAAGACAGAAAAAAATGTGAAGAGGTTCGCATAAGAACCACACGAATCCGCTAAGTTTTCTTAATGAAATGAGTATTCTCTAATTTGCGTAAAAAAATTTCGTTTCGAGCTAATTAGCAAAACATAAGTAAAAATGCGGTCGCGAGGCCCATTATTGAGACACGTTAACTTTTACATGATCCCAGAGCTAAGAATATGTTGGAAAAAATTTGAAAAAATTCTGGAGTATCCTACAACATGTTCAGAATCCAGTAGAAACCTTAAAATTTTTAAATATTTAAAAATGTTAGTTTTGTAAGGATTTTTGTTGAATGTTTTTATTTGGGGATTGAATAGAGCTATCGCGCTGTTTAATGGCTTAAAATATGTAGTAATGTACCCTGATTTATATTTCGACCACGAAACTGAATAAAACTTTTAATTTCGCGATTAAAATCGCTCAGAATAATTCAGAGTTTAATGAAGCGAGGCGCGTTGCACAGGCGTAGAAAAAAGTGTAGAAAAAAAATGTCCATCATATTTCTCAGCGGCAGGCAGCCGTTTTCTCCAGATTTTCCCACAGCTGCTGCTCGCTCAGCAGGGCCGTCTCAAAGCTTTGAGGCGGACTGCGCCCTTCTCTTCTGATACAAAATTTTCATAATATAATACAGTATCAAGCTTGCACGCGAAATATCTTGTATTTTGTTTATTCAATATAGTACACTTATTTCGGTATTATAATATAATTTTGTAATTATTAGGCTGTTAATTTGCTATTGCAATATATGTAAAAGGAATAATTATTATTCTACAAAGATACGTGATTGTAAAATTTTGTTAGCAATTTCCGTTTATGAACAATAATTTTCATATACTTTTGTGCTATAATTCTAATCATTATTATTACTTATAAATTATATGGGTGCAATTTCATGTCAAATCATGTGAAGAAATGAAGCTATTGTTTGTAATTTTTATGAAAATTGTAGTATTTGTTCTTGTAGGTGTTGAAATAAAAACTCTAACTTGATTTTTGAATAAATCCCAGAAATGACAAGATACTCAAAATTAAAAAATTTGGTCTTTTTCTTTATACTCTCATAAAATTCGTGATTTTAATACTATTAAGGTTTATTTATTTGAATATTCGTAATATGGTGCAGTTCTGAACACAAATTTCTTGAAACAAAAAATGTCAAAACCTTCTTGAATTTTTCAAAAATGAATATTTAAACTGAACTTCTGAAAAAATACCCAATTAAAGAAATGTATATATAGTTTTCTCTGTCCTCCAAATAATTCAATTTACAAATTCATTTTGGAAAAATCCAAAAAGTTTTAAGCATTTTTTGTTAAAAAAAATATTTCTTGATAACTTCATCTTATTACAAATAATTTAAAAAATACACCTTTACAGCATTTAAGTCATTGAAGTTAAGAGTTAAATTAAAATGCAAAAAAACTAAATTTTCAATATGTTCTAAGTTTTTTCAATTTTTCAAAAAAAAAATGCATAGTTTTTCTTTTAACACCTAAGAGAACAAATACTGCAATTTCCATTAGAATTTCTAACAACATGAGCGTTTATGAAAAATTATTATCATATACTTTTGTGCTATAATTCTAATCATTATTATTACTTATATATTATGTGGGTGCGATTTTATGTCAAATCATGTGAAGAACTTAAGCTATTGTTTGTAATTTTTATGAAAATTGTAGTATTTGTTCTCGTAGGTGTTAAAAGAAAAACCCTGACATAGTTTTTGAATAATTCCCAGAAATGATAGGATACTCAAAATTGAAAAATTTGGTCTTTTTCTTTAAACTCTCATAACTTTTGCGATTTGAATACTACTAAGGTTTATTTTTTTTAATATTCGTAATATAGTGTAGTTCTTAACAAAAATTTCTTGAAACAAAAAATGTCAAAACCTTCTTGAATTTTTCAAAAATGAATTTGTAAATTGAATTATTCAGAGGATAGTGTAAGCTATCTATACATTTTTTTAATTGGGTATTTTTTCAGAAATTCAGTTTAAACATTCGTTTTTGAAAAATTCAAGAAGGCTTTGACATTTTTTGTTTCAAGAAATTTCTGTTCAGAACTGCACCATATTGCGAATATTAAAATAAATAAATCTTAATAGTATTAAAATCACAAAAGTTATGAGAGTTCAAAGAAAAAGGACCAAATTTTTTCAATTTTTAATAACCTGTCATTTCTGGGAGTAGAAACTGAATATCAATAAAATAAAAGTGATTATTAATCAATTTATCTTTCCGTAGATTTCGGTAAAAAAAAGTGTTTTTTCTCTACCAAAACACTCGAAAAATAATGCAATATTTGCATATTTTTTTTATTTAATGTTGATTGATATACTTTTCTATTTGTCGGGCTTCTCTCGAAATTAAATTATATTCGAAACTACAGTTTTAATATCAATAAAATAAAAGTGATTATTAATCGATTTATCTTTCCGTAGATTTCGGTAAAAAAGTGTTTTTTTTCTACCAAAACACTCAAAAAATAATGCAAAGTTTGAACTTTTGTTAATTAAAAAAAAAAATTTTAATTCCAGGAATTAGAAAATTTGACGACAATTTAAAATTCTCCAATTTAAAAATTCCTAAATAATAAAACTTCCTATACAGATTATGATATTACTGAACTTGAAAAAGAAGCACAATATAAAATTTACGTGATATAATTTCTCAAATAACAAAATATCTGATACTTTAATTTTCTAATTACTACATTTTCTATTTGGAATGTTTTATTTTTGTAGAATTTTCAGTCGTCCTCCTGAAGCGGATTAGGTTTTAGGATTCTAGGTGCTGAATGAAATTGCTTGACCGCGCCGCGCCCCGAAGACCCGAAAGTGGCCCAAATATGACAATTTGTTCCAAAACAGCCTAGCCTTAGGGCAGTGGTCGGCAAACTTTTTGCTTCATTTTCAAGCATGGTCAGGCTCCACCAGACTTAATTTTTTCTACTACTTTTCGATCTATTCATGTACCTAAGTGTATGTGAGCTTACTCCAGGTTAGCTAAAACCTGTAAAT
>NC_046666.1:106113883-106127804 GCF_010883055.1 Belonocnema kinseyi | reverse complement strand
CTTCATACTTGCCAGGGGGCACTAGACTGTATTTCCGATTTTCTTTTAGATATCACTGCAGTCATTGCCGTGCTCAGCCAAACCTACCGTTTCGCCTTAATTACCTGGATGAGGATTTTCGTCGCTGTGTTTTGACAGCTGCAAGAGATTCCTAGCCTGTAAAGAAGAGTTGCAATCCTGTTCCACTCAATCTCTGCGTTGCAAGGTTGCCACTATCTCCTAAATGTTTGGTCTGCCAATTCTTGATACAGAATGATATATCCAAATGTTATGGCTTTAACCATATAGTTATGATTGTTACCTCAGCTTGTTAATGATCACTCAATATCAAAAACAATTTACCAGTACTCAAGTCACTTGCTCAGCGAGTTATATTTTTTATCAACCGAGCATCAAAAGGTTCAGGAGCTGTAACGCCAGACAGCGCTTCGATGTCCTTTCTAAGGAATGGCGCGTTGGAGAGCGGGAACAGGCAGATTAAGAGTCGTACAGGCAGATTAAGATCTTATCGAAAACGTATTACGCTTTTGTAGAAAGAAGGAAATTACAGATCTTTGTATAGAAACCCTTTGAACGCGAAAAAAGTACCCATTGGTCCCTGTTTTTTACCGCATTAGGGACTGTGATATTTTCACGAGCTTAAAATAAGTTTAAACAATTCGTAACTCCGATTTTTGCAAATATCGCTAATATTTATATTCGCAATCTACATACTATGCCACATGTTTATAAATTTGATAAGATTTCAATTGTTTCCATTTTTTTCTAGGATAAAATCTCATTTTCTTAAAACCTCAAAAAATCAGAATTATTTTTTAAAAGCGTTGCAAACTATCCAAGGTTCTGAACGAGCCTGTAGAAACTATCTTGCACTCAAAATGTACCTGAAAAGAAATAAAGAAGAAATCAGCAATTAATTAAGGGCTAAAATCTTTTCATTCTTGTACGCATATTTTTAGTGTTATAAAGTTTCTTTTTCTTTTTGGTCAAAAAATGTTACGATAGTTTGCAAAGCTTTTAAAAATTATTTCAGTTTTTCGAGGTTAATGAAAATGATATCTTGTCATAGAAATTTGCCCCACGCAAATAGAGATTTTTGGCCCACGGAACCTCAGGAAATGGCTCGATCAATTTTTTTTCGGCCTATCCTATTGCGCAAGCCTCATGGAGGTCAATAGGATGTTACCACTACAAGTGAAATAAAAGTACTAGCAGCAGATTGAGCAACATAATTGGGAGCATTTCTACAGTAAAATCGTTAATTAAATCCAATATATTTGTTTGTCAACATACTTTTGGCCAACAGTGCAGAATCCCCCCCCCCCCCCGAGTTATAAATTAAAAAAATAGTTTTGCAAGTCTTATGCCCTTAAAGGCGTTTCAGACTTCAGTATTCACCTGATTACGTACCTGAATCTTACTGATAAATTCTTCTTGCCTAGCGGCGCTTTCTCGAACTTGTTTCTGCAGTGGACCGTAACATTTGCCAATATGTTCTACAGACAAATTAGGCTCATCAATGACTCCATTTTTGGCCAATGCTGCTAAAAATACTGATTTCATATCTGTAGTAGCGGACTTTAATTCATTTTCAATGACATCTCGCTCCGCTTTTAAAGTTATAACCTAAAATTGATGTAAGTTATTTATGCCAAATAACTGAGTTAAAAATGGTGTTTTTGGTAACATACGTCTTCCATCAATTTTCGAAGTTGCCTAACAACGCTACTTTCTTGTACAGCAGAACCAGCAGGGATGTGTCTCGTCAAATCATACTCCTCCATACTAAGTATCTCCATTCCTTGGCGATGACTTACAAACTTTTCTCGAATGACCTGTTACATAGCATTAATTATGTATAAGCCTTAAAGTTTCAAAAACTAAATAAAAATGAAGTTTAAATACACATTAGGAGTTTTATCGAGAATTACTTTGTCTGCGGAAACAGCGTTGTTAATGATTCCTCGGTACTTTTTTGCATTCACTATGAATTGTTCAGTTAGCCTGACACTAGGGATTCTGGTCCAACGCTCGTTAAATTGTGCTCTTAAATTTTCATCTGATTCGCGTTCCTCTTTTAGCATCCTCTCAGTCTAAGCGAATATAAATCGTTACAATATATCATACCATTAAATTAATCAATATATAATGACTAGATTATTTACGAGACAAAAGAACTCCTGTTTTCGAAAATGAAAAGCATATTGGTTTACTCATTTAAGTGGCACAACTATTTTATTTTGAAAAATAAACTGTGGAAATATTTCAATATCTATCTTTTTAAGTAGGAAATCAGAATATTTATGAATAAGTAATACCTCATCTAAGATATCTTTATTTCGTTGAAGGAGTTCAGGCAATTCATTCATAGCAGTTTCCAAAGCGTTAATGCCACCTTCGTTTCTTACATATGCCGCCTTGTCCAACAAGGATTGAGGTAAGTCAGTTCCACTAGTATCTTCAATTGCAGCTGGCAAATTCAAGCTTGCCAAAACACTATTAAAAATATATGCGATCAGCCAGTTTGTATAAGAGCATTCTTTAAGGGTATTGTAAAAAAATATTTTTAACCTGTTCAGAATCTGCGTCATTTCACGCAATTTGGAAATTTCGCCATTTACAACTTCGTTTCGCTGCATATCATAAGAAGATAAGGAATGATGAACACTCACTGGCAATAACTCTTCAAACAAATCTAAGACACATATTTTACATTATCATATATAATATTTTAATATATGCCAACAAAAAATGAAAATCAACAGACCTTTGAATCCTACACTAAAAGTTTCAGGCATGGCAAGTAATTTTGCGACTGCCGCTTTTCCAATGGTTTCTAAGGATTTAGCATCTGGAACTCGTTCATGATAAATAAAATCATTATCTTTTTTCACATCATTTAAATTTCTTTGTGCCTTGTTAGCATAATCTTGGAACAGATTCGGTTTATTAGACCGATTTTGTGCTGCTTTGAACAGTTCCATAGCATACTGGAAAGTGAGGTAATTATTCAAACTAATTTAATAGAAATTTTAACCGGCTTTCGTTTCCAATACAGAATAAAAATGCTAATCATAAAAAAGCTTTTTCCTTCATATCAAACTATAAATTATTTACCTCTAGTCTAGATATTTCCTCTCCTACTTGCTTTTTGCTCTTACATACGAGAGACTGATAAAATTCAGCCATTGCACGATAACCTGCCTGCTTGCCGGCGATCTAAAATGCAAAACATCAAATTTACGTAATTACATTGTTCAACGTTCACATTTATCTTATTTTGGGAACTAAAATAAACATTTTAATATATTTGCATGTTTTAAATAACTCACCAAAGGAACCCATTCCTTATCCCAAAATGCTCGAAAAACTTCCTTTTGAAATAATCTTAAGGCTTCAGCGTACAATTCTTCAGCTTGTGCTGCCAATCTAGCAATTATTCCGTCTTTCATGGTATCATGAATTGCTTTATGCACAAAAATTTCTTGGGCTTGGGCAAGCATTAAAGAAGATAGTGCACCAAGAGTTTCGGGACTCATATCAGGGGTTGGCTCTTGTTGAATAGCTAGCATGACATTTCCTTTAAGATAGTTAAATATTCCGGCTGATTGCTAAAAAAAATGTTGGTTTTCATACAATGCTCCACATTAGAAAAATAGCGATACTGCTTTTCATGTCATTATTTTGATCTTTGAATAAAGGTTAGTTCCAAAAAACAAGAATATTCAAGAAAATAAAAAAAAAAATATTAGATAGCCTCAGTTTGCATGCTTTTTTTAGAATGATATGCCATCTAACCTGGAATAGTTTTGCGGCCAATTTTAGACCCTCGTCATTGTCTAGGGACTGTGAAGCTGCAACGGCACTTTGCAAAGAGGCAATATTGAAAAGGACACAGATCTTTTCATACGATAACGTGCTGATTGCTGCAAGATGAATACATTTTGATCAATATATATATATATAAAATATTTTTCCTAGTTTTGGTTGGGAGTATACCTATTGTAATCAAGGAGACAGTAATAATTCGGTGTGCATTGTAGAGTCACCTCGTTAACTTATCTTACAATGCCAAGAAAAGTTTTTTTATTTCGAATATCTTGGTAACTTTTTTCGAACGCCGATGTAGCTTTCAAAACATTTATTTACACAGTTTCATCACTTTAGGAAAACAAATGTCTAAAAACATTTGTATCAATTTTGAAGGAAAATCAATCTTTTTTACAACGTAATAAACCATTGATGTTTGATCAAAATTTGCACATTTGTGATGGCTTAATTGCAAAGAATTGTAATTTGCAGATAATTAAAATATTGATATGCAACATAATAATAATAATAATTGTAAATATACAGCTCCGGTGGCTCAGGCGGTTAGGCGTTTGGACTTCACATAAGAGTTCTGAGAATCGATCTGTCAGTCCAAGATGATGGGGTTTGAAAGAAACCAGGCTGCCCAATTTGTTAAATTAGACATACTATTTTCATCCAATCACCTGACTGCATTATAAAAATGCTTCAGTGTTTGATGATCCAAACTGGGCTGTAGTAATCTTAAGTCTATGATTTTTTTTATATATAAATATGACACCCTGCTCTGTCACCATTTAGTTCGGTTCCTCTGGGATCGAACCGAAGGGTCTAACAATGAGGACTTTAGGTCTGTTTTTTTTCTCTAAATTGATATTCTCGTAAAAGAAAAATACACAAAAGTGGGACAATGGTCACGGAGGGCTAAAGCGTAAGCTTTGGACCTACTCCGTCGGCTTGCAGGTTAGATTCCCACCTCGCATGCTGGAAGAGCCTCGACGGCCCATGTAGTGAACACTAGCCTAGCAAGGGAGTTGTTCCTCTCCGTAGAGTCGTGGGACCAGTACCTCTAGAGAAAAAGGTTTTCTCTAAGTACTTACAGATTTCGCTGTTGGTACTTTTCTCGGAAAAAGGTGTGAGAAAAATGTAAACCCTTAGGGTACACATTAGAAGCTTCCATTCCAATGAAAGATACATACCAGAGGTTTTCTATGGAAAATCAAAAAGACGCAATTTTGACCCATTCTTGAGAAAAATGAATCTTAAAAATTACGAACGCATGGTCATCGAGCCGATGCAAGATTATTTCGGAGCGTCAGTGGCTCCCTGGTAGAGCGCTTGGCTGATAGACGCAACGTTGCGTCTTCGATTCCCGCCAACCGTATTTAAAAAATTTTATTTATATTTATTAAGATGCTTGCTTATTTCATTTTTGAAAAATATGTAATACAATTATGCCATTTGATGATTTTTTATTCCTTATTTTCAATAAAAACTCTGTTTATCGCATTTTTATTAACACTCGTTTCGACAATTGTGCACTTTATTAAAATTCCTTATTCTTCAATAGCTTCTTGTATTTAAGTTATTAAATTAAAGAAGGGAAAAAATATTGCAAGCAAAAATTTCAACAATAGATACAAAATTAAATTGGTTTCCGCAAACTGCAAAAAAGAAATATAAAAAATAGACAATTATCCTTAATACGTGAAAATACACTTTTAAGACTGCTCTGATAATAAAAATAATAAAAATACGATAAACAAAGTTTTTATTGAAAATAAGAAATACATAATCATTAAATATTGTAATTATACTAAATGATAACCGAAAATGGAATAAATAAGCATTTTAATCAAGTCTTCTTGATTTTTCTCAAAAAACCTTTGGCATGTACCTTTCATTAAGGAGAGTATCAATTTAAAAAAAAGCAGACCTAAAGCTCCCCTTCCATCCAAACATGTGTTGGTAAACAGGGCCAAAAATTGGTATGCAATTAGTAGAAAACTTGTTCGGTAATCTCTAGAGATCGGGAATTTTTCATGACTGTGAGTTATTTCTACCTTTGTTTGAAGGACATAGTAGTGTTTTGATGAACCCCCTTATATTCACTTTTCTTCATTAACTGTGAAATATTTAAGATCAAAGTTGGTTATGCAAATGTGTGTGGTAAGAATATGAAGGTGAAATATATATATATATTCGCATATTTTATTTATATAACTTATTTTTCTACTTTGTCCATCAAATTAATATATTGTTAGACTTTCAAAAGTATCAGTCAACCACAACTGTGATATTAAAATATTGAATAATGTACAACAAAGAAAAACTTTGTAAGATTCTTTTTTTAATTACAATTCTTGTCAGTAAATATAGAAATATTAAAATAAAATAATAAAAACTTTAGTGACTATTGCAAAATTTATGGAGAGGAGAGCATCAAGTACGCGTCTACCATCACCCTCCCTTTGCAGGTGAAATAGTAGTGGACGCTGAATATGTGTTCCTGGCGGGAAATTTCCCCTAGCTGGGCATGTCTGACCTAGAGCTTCAGCACGTTTCACAACAGTCTTTGTGAAATCAAGCTACTTACCTCTCGAAAAATGAACCTTAAAGCTGAAGTTAATGGAAAGAAACACAAAATCAATAATTGAGAATTTTTATAAAACAGAATTTCGGTAAATATAAAAAGGATAGTTTTCGACATAAAGAAAATTAGAGACATCCGCTCCGCTTCAAATCACGAAGAAAGCTGAAACAGTATTCACAGAGGTCCTCCAATTTTACAACTTGCGGGGTTCAAAGGAACGTTGCTTTAATTATTAGAAGGGCTGTGGCCGTAATTCTACCTGAAAATTGAGATGACCGATTGCTGGTTCCCTTTAGGAAGCGACAACCGTAGTGACCACGTGTTCTCAAAAATTGTTTCGCTTTACAACAGGATAGTATATTTTTGAAACTTTTTCCACGTCGGTTCTTAAATTGACAGCATTCTTATTACCAGCAATATGACACATTTCCAACATCAGACGTTTCGATAGTGACATTCATTCGCAAGAATTTTTGCGTTATCAAAATCGAAAAAATGACCTTTCTCAATACTATGCTTAATGAGCATTGTCTGTTTCTTAGGGACCGTATTTATATCTTTCTTGTGTTCTTTAACCCTTACTCCTAGCGGACGTTTAGTTTGGCCTATGTAAACCGCTTTGCGATTTTGACCTTTGCACCATAAACAATACGTCATAAACAATATCTCTATTTTGAAAATTATTTACTTTATCTTTAGTGGGCCTCAAGACCGACGTAAGGTCTCCTTTCTTTTTAAACGCCGTAGTTATGTCATAATGCCCGAGAAGTCTCACAATCCGCTCAGATAGACCTTCAACATATGGAATGCTAATAAGAGACCTAATTTTCGCGTTTTGAACTATTTCGTCAACTCTACGTTGTTCATTTTGGGCCAAAATATGAAATCTGAAATTTATATTATCTTTAACAAAATTTTCCGGGTAAAAGTTGTCGCGAAGTGTGTCTTCCACTAATCGCAAATTCTCTTGATGATATGGTTTATCCGAAAGAAGAATGGCTCTGTCAACTATATTAAAAACTACACTTTTTTGTATTTTTGTGGGTGATTTGAATCAATCTTTAGACATCTACCAGGCCAGGAGGGTTTGCGATACCAATTACACTTTATTTCTTGAACGTCATTCCTGTGAAGAGTTACATTCAGAAAGTTTATCGCCCTATTTTGTTCCTTTTCTAACGTCAATTTAATCTCATAATCATTTGAATTAAAAACTTAGAACGTTTTATACTTCGTTTTCCGGAAGAGCTACTGATATGTCGTCAACATAACGGACATGCAACGGTACTTGAAAACTTATTTTCGGTAAAATACCCGTTTCCAGGTCGTCAGGGCGTCTAGTGATCAGGAAAATTGGAAATTCCCGGGGTTTTCCTGGTTAAATTTTTTCCCCCGACGAACTTATAGCTTTCTTTTAGTGACTTTTTAAACACAACTTATACGTAGAAATAGGACTTTTAACATAATATACATAGAAAAAATGTATAGTTCAAAGAAATTAATTATTTATTTACACGTGCTAAACTTATTTTTAATCACAGACTGAAGTAATACATATTAATTGAAAGTACATATTCTAAAACATTCATAACACGTAAAATAAGTATTTCTTAATTTATGCAGTCAGAATCACAAGCAGCTGCTTAAATGATATTAAAATATGAAGAATCAAAAAATAAAATATAAGTATAAATAATATACTTCCATGTGCATAAAAACTGTATAATGGAAACTCAATTAAGCATTATGCTGCACAACGGCGCCCACTTAGAGCTACTTTCAGAATTTTTATTTTTTGGTTTTCAAGCTCTTTGCCTCTTCTGCTTTCTCTTCTTTGCTTGTTTTTCCTCTAAATCTTTTTTATTTGCAGACAGTTTAGCGTTCTTCGAAGCAACATAAACGCAATGTGCATTATGGGCAGGTTTTAGCAAGTCATCTGTTATTGGAACCGATTTTACACCTCCAAAAAATGTAATGGTATCATACACGATACGTGCAGCAATCAGACTGTCCTCTCTCTGATTTTCGACTAAACAATCTTCATTGATTGAAAATCCTCAGAAATAGCGTCTTGTCCAAAAGTGACCTAATCGAGAGCTTTTAAGGTTTTAATTTTTTAGAGCATCCATCGTTTGAGACAAGTTACACAGCTCTTTCTACTATAACTTTATTTTATTCGCCTTTGTTCGCGAAATCCATTTGTTGTTAATACATAAGATATCTAGACATGTCAAGAGACGCTTCTTAGAAACTGATGGGCTCTCTAAAATCACAGAAGGATCGAGGAAAGAAATAGTCATAGTCAATGGGTACTTTAGGGGGCTTTTGTCCATCAGTTTTTTCGTCATCGTGAGACAGCATTCACGAGCATAAGTATTAAATTTTGTTATTTGTTCTGCTGAAACTTTAGATGCTAAGAGAGCGCCTTTAGTTTCAAATCCCACGCCTACATCAGCAACTGGCAGCAGAATCTTTGGATTCGATAGGTCCACTTGTGCTACTGTTAGAGCCTCTTCTAAGACTTCTGGTTTAACAAAACGTTCCATTATTGTGGATACCATCTACATGAGATCGCGATACAGAAGCGGTGCCAGCGGAGCATCGGATTGAAATTCGATTAGAAACGGTTCCACCAAATATGCAACGGATATAAAGAATGACAACTTTGCCTCGTTAAGTGGATCTTTTACGAATTCTGACACTGTTCGAAAACTCGCATGATCTTTGTTAAGTGGATTTTTTTGCCTTGATATTCAACGTGCTTAACCCAGATTCGTAAAGGTGACAACATCGCAGCTCCTCTTGAGGAAACCAATATATTTTCCACCCACCTAATAACAAAAAACTGAAGTGGAAATATATCAAACTTCGTGATTTTAGTATAATTTCCTTGCCACGAAGGTATATTTTTACATAATCGGTATAGGCAACTCAAAAAATATCATTTTCCCATTCCGTTTTCTTCATCCCAGTTTTGAATTAACCGTGTACAGTATGAAGACCACAGTTGCCCAGATCTAGTAGAATAGAATTCTCAGGATACTTTTCTCTAACATCTTTCTTCAAATCGTTTAGCATGCGGAAGTTAACAGCAAGGCCATCCATAGAAATCTGAACAAGCTTACATAGATTCTTGTCTCCAATTGCATCCGTTAATCCTTCCTTCAATTTAACTGCAACCGTGCTGTTGAGGAATATCGAAGAAAAGTACCTAGTTGTGACTTAATTCGAAACGCTATTCCAGAAACACTCAATTAAATCCATCTGTTGTGTCTGGGAAATTTTATTCGGGCTTTCATCGAAGCCCACAACTACATGTTTGGATGTTGCTAACAATTCTTGTAAATCTTTTTGAAACTGATGACCTATACCATATGTAATGATGTATACCATTTTATCTTTTTGTAGCTTCATTTGGCGGCTATTTCGCTATCCGGAAACATGTCGGCGAACATAGTCACAGCTGCAGCAGCACCGCTATTGCTAAAATGCTTTGAAACTGTAGTGAGACACCACAAGAATTCAGCTCTCATGACTTGATCAGTAGTCAAAAAATTCTTTAGCATGCTACCAGAGTCCTTTGAAGCATTATTGAGACCTACAAATGAACAATCAGTTGAAATTAAATATAAAAATACATTATCATTCACTTTGTCCATAGTTTGGATCCTATCTAAAAAGTTAAACATGAGTTTACCTTCGCTTGGTTCTTTTTGAGCAGAAGCAGATACTACTTCTATTGTTTCTGTAGTGGAATTTTGTGTGAGAAAACGGTCGACTTTGAAGCTTTTGCATGACTTGTTAAAGCTGTCTTACCCATGAAACTTAAGTCAATGCTTTTTTTACACACATTGCAATAAGCTTTAGTCGTGCATTGTTTATCTTCATCAACCCAGGAGAATTCCGTCTTATAAGTTGGGACAGTAATGCGTTACACTCACTTTTGTTCGACCCATGAATAAAATAGAAATGAAAAATCGTAAAAAAATTGACAATGTGAACTCACTTAAAACTACTGAACAATTGAAAAAAAGTATTAAAATTTTTTCCTCAGAGTTATAAATAAATTTGGAAAATAAACCCTTACAACAGGTTATCAAAATTAGAATAAGTATTCAAAATTAACTGAAACAATCTTAGTAAATCTGGGATAAGGTGCCCAATAAAAATTTGAATTTTTAAATTTTGCAAACGTTACCCCCTAAGTTTCTTCCGTTGGTGAACAAATACTGCAATAAATTTTCTTCTCTTTATTAAAAATTGTTCAGAGTTTTCGTTAGATCGTTTTAAGTCTGCAAATAAATTTTCTTTGTTTTCATTTTGAAAAAAAAAATACAATGTAAAGACAAAAAAATAACAAATCTCGTGAAAACAAAAAATTGTTTAGTTTTTGAAATTAAAATCCGTCATATTAAGACATAATCGAAGTCCTTCCTCAAAATCTGTCCATGGAATTTTTGTTTTTTCACGAATTTGATTCCACCTACTACGAACCGCCTCGACTGCCTTTTCTTTCGGCACATTTGTAAAAAGGAAAACCACGTCTAATGACGCGAAGACATGATTTGCTGGGATCCTGAAATTCCTCACTTTCTTCACTAAATCGAAGCTGTTAAGCACTTTCGATTTAGGAGCTTCAATATTATTTGCAATTATATTTTTGGTGAATGTTGCTAATTGGTAAGTAGCACTACCTGCATTTGGTTGTATCCCTACTTCTTTTAACGTAAGTGTCCCGATCTTCTAATAATGCATTAACTTTCGCGTCATTATCTTCTCCTTTCATCCCGACGGTAGTATGACTCTTGCCCGCAATAACAAAAATAATCTGAGGGTTTTCTTTTGCAAATTTCTCGGCCTGTCTAATTTCTTTCCAGGGTTGTATGATTTCTGACTTTACGGTGTAGCCCGAATTCATAAACCCACATATATTACTCGCGATATTAAGTCTAGCACGATCCTGATCTACCTCTGGTATTTTTTTGATATTAGACGCAACACTAACTACTAGATCGTACACTGCTGTTTGATCTTTTTTTATTTTTACTCCATAATTTTTCCCTAGACTAGCGACTTTAGCAAAATTTTCTGTTATATCAGTATCCGATAGATTTTTGAACCACAACATTATTTTCTACATGTGAATAATGTTGTACTGTTTTAACTTAGTTCTTCTTTCAAAAGTCAAAATGTATCTGCCTTATCCCATATTATTCCCCAAAAATTTTCAAATGAAAAATAATGTGAAAAATTTCACAAAATTGAATACATAGGAACTCAAAAATTACTTCGAGCATAAACTATTATCAAGAGGAAACTTTTGCATAAAACAAATGTTGTCCTTATCGATCCTAAAATTGAATCTAGTTTCTATAACATCAATATTTCACTGGATTGTCAACATTTTCAAAAAAGAACATTATTTTCAAACATATTTTCTTATATCAACAATATTCAAACGAAAATTAAAATACGTTACGTATCATCACAAATTCCATCACCAATGATGCTAGTGAATTGAGCATTGAGTGATCAAGAATTTCACTCCGTATTAATTATATTCACGGAATAGAACTTAGTAAATATAATCGTCAGGGTTCTGCGACCTGATAACTTCATAAAATGCACGATTTTATTTTTATTTCAAGGTTAATTAACTTGAGTAAACTAACCTGGATCCTAAGGGGGAGGGGGAGAGTGGGAGGGATTAGGTTTTGCTATATATGTCACAATGCTGTATTATACATATATATCTTATTTCAGTGACAATATTCTCTGATTTTCTCAATGTCTGATATTTTTTCACCAGTGAAACTCCGAAGTCGCAATATTTCCCCAGTAAGAAGGCTGGATATTGTTTCAAACAATGTTGGTCACACTGGTTCAGCGATTTAGAGAGCAGATGTAAACTAATATTACGCTGGAGATTGTACATATCTTTCTCGTAGTTAAGTCGTTTTCCGGGTATCAATAACAAACACTATCTGATGCCAATCAAAATGAAATTCCCAGTGTTTTTTATAAAAATATTTAAAATTACATGGTATAATGTTAGAATTTAGTAGAAAATCGGGAATACTGAACACCAATCCAAAAGTATAAAATAAGAACCTTCTCGAGTGAGCCTGGCTGCAAAAGCTGTGGATATAATATCTGTCGCTTGAAAGTGGGACTGGCCCTTGGTCACTTGGATTTTTCTTAAAGCGACGCTATACATTGACGTAATGACGATAACGAGTCTCCCCACATATAGATGCGATGTATTATATCCTATTATATTTGCAGCCGGGCTCTCATTTATTGTTGTGATAGTAAAGTAAGAGTTTAAAAGATAATTTTGCAAAGATTAGCACCAAAGTCTTGAATGATAAGTTTCATGCCTAACTGACACTGAGTAATCAGTGATCCGCGCTGATTAATCCAGTGACGGAATTCCACTGAGTGAACCAGTCAAATATCACTGATTGTCCGTGAAACATTTCTAGCTGTTTCAACAAGTGAAATGATACTACTTAATACTAAAAGAGTGTATTTGGAAGTTCGTCTTTCAGTATAGAATTCTTTGTAATATAACTTGTTCTATTTTTGAAATACATTCTATAGTTATTCTAATCACTTTATGCAGAGATTAGTATAAAAAATGTTTACAACTTAAAAAATATGGATAAGCCGAATGGTTTAAATGTGTCTTTTATTAAATATAAAATGGTTCACATGTCGTAGTGACAGCTTACTAATCTAGTTTTTGGACAAACGAATTATTTTTTTCAACCACGTAAGAGCCAAGTTTTTTGTACATGTATACAATGCTTCATGCCGTCATAGTAAATAAATGCAACAATAGTTATAGTGTTTCAAATTTTTGAAAGTTGAAGACAAAATTCTCTTGCCTATTGTTCGAAAAAAATGAAAATTATGGAATTTTGAAACGCTTTTCATATCATATTTATATGCTTTATTTTTTATTGCAAGCAAAAATAATTCGTTTAGGCTTTTAGAATTATGTTTAACACTAATTATATTTTTGTAAATTTTTCGAATAGTATCTTTCATGATGCAGTAGAAGTAAAATACCTGTTACCAAAAGAATTACACTTTTTTAAATACTAATAATATTTTTTCTTCAAATGACACAACTTTTTATTGTAAAAAATGCATGAATAAAGAAACATTAATAAAGAACAATGTACCTGAAAATAAAAACTGTCATTTTTTAATTCTCTGACCTGTACCCTAGTGTGGCGTCAATCGGTATTTAAGATGTTATTTTTTCATATTGTAGCTCTCTTTTCTTCACCTCCACGGCAAAGCCTGAAGTTAGGGTATTTCGATTTTCTACCGTTGGAGGGCGACAGGCCTCAAGCCCATTTCTTGTTCTTCTATCACGGGAGCCCGGACACTTCACCCTGAGACGTGTATATGTACGAGGGTGGATTGATAAGTTTCCGGCCTGACCAAGAGATGGCGCCACTAGGCCTACCTTGAGGTGGCGTTCTATAGTACCATCCTTAGATAGCT
>NC_046666.1:106094792-106113783 GCF_010883055.1 Belonocnema kinseyi | reverse complement strand
CAGCCTTGGAGGAGATTATGTTGAGAAATAAAAAAAAAAAATTCTTAAAAACGTTGTTTTTCTTGGTCAGGCCGGAAACTTATCAATCCACCCTCGTACACTACACGTAACATAGAACTTCTCGGAAAACCGTGTCCCATCCCCCCATTGTCAATTTCTTGCATTTAAAAAGTTAGGTTAGACATGATGCCCTCAATTTATTAATATAAGTCTCGCTTCCTAACTAATTTCCTCACCCAACAGGCAAATTTTCCAAAGGACCCCTCTCTAAATTCCCCAGGGTACTGAGCACAGTAAATGATGTATGAACGCTGATATTTCTGTCATGCGCAGTAGTGATTTATGTGTATTTTTAGGTTATGTTTACCCTTATTACGGTTATGTTAATCGTCGTCTACTCCAAATTTCCCAAAGTGTGCGCCAGTCATTCTTTTCGCAAGAAATAAACAAAAAAGTTACGAAACCGGGGAAAGTACGTTTTAATTAATTCATCCGTCCTTTTAAAATGACTATATTTTTAAAACTAACACAATTTTTAAAACTCGTAAAATTCTGAATATCAATGAGATTGGAAAATTTGTTCAAATAAGTCAATTTGATAAAGGTTTTGAAAATTTTTTTTGAAATTTAAACAAAAAAAATGGAAAAATTTGGTTAAGTTCCTAGAGTACAGACCAAACCCCCAAAATAATTTGAAAAATTTTTCAGATGGGTAAAATTGTCAAAATTAGTAAAGTTTATAAAGTTTTTCAAAATTAGCAAAATTTTGAAAATCAAAAAAATGATGAAAATTTTTGTAATTTTGTAGGGTACAGGTTAACCCCCACCCAAATTCCCATAATAACTGTCATGTGGGATTTCCCCCACTCCAAATTTCCCATAAAATCTGTCATGGCGGACCCTCCACTCCAAATTTCCCATAGCGTGCTCTATCTACTTAGGGGTAGGGGCGTTGTAGATGTCCAAAAACTGTGTGCGTCACACAGGCAATATACATAAACAACTTGCCCTAAAACTACGACTCTTAAAAAGATGGATGCTTTTCTGTAGATACATTCTAATGCCCGTTTTAGAAAGCGAAGATTACATCTTACATTGGGATATTCCTTTCCAAACGGATCATTATATCCGGGCCAATCTACCTGACATTGTGAGGCGAGTAAAAAAAGATGGAACTCACATCGACATTGTTTGTCCACTTAACCGAAACTTGCAGTCAAGCTAGACAACCAAGATCCACAAGTATAGTGAGTTAAGGGATGAGGTAAATACCATATGGAGAAATGTGAATTATGCATCTATTCATCGCATTGTGATTTCGGCTACAGACAATGTGCACCCAGGATGCACTGAAAAGCTTGAACATTTCGGTGTCAGTAGGGAACACCAAACCCATAAATAATAATGGAGATTATATTAAAGATTTTGAAATTCTTGCCACTTCCCGAGAATCGACGGGGAGCCCCTGGAGCCGCCGCTGGCGCCACAGCATACAGGACGGTGGTGATAGTGAGCTGCGAGATGGTCAGACAGACCTAACTAATCAAACAGCTGGCCAGAAAGAACATCTGCGACAAACAGTATTCTAATATACAGAAAGTCGCAGTAAGAGATCTTATCGTTAAAGTGAAGGACATCAGGAATAATCTACAGATGTTGATGTTCCAACACCACCACATCCGCCAGAGGTGGATGGCCTTACACGACGAAAGTCAGAAGCAGAGGTTCAGTAACCAAAAAAGCGACGAAAATGGGCATACCATATGAATAGAGTTGTTATGCGCCTTTATTTTTTGGCAGAGAAATGTGGACAAAGTTTGAGGAGAGAATATCATAGACTCTTCTTACTTAAATATCCAAAGCTAGCCCCAAAAATAAATAAGCAGAATCTGGTATATCAAAAACGCTCAATATCTGTAAAAATATTGCTTTCGGATTTTGAAATAGCTAATATAAAAATGGAAATGGAACAGCAGCTTCCTATTGATGAACTTCCCTTGGAAGATGTGGACAACGAAAACTTAATTAAAGCTGAAGGTATAGGTGCTAGGGATAATGAAAATCAAGTTCCGGATCCACTAGAAACACATCCGGATATTAATAACGATGATGTGAACAGCGAAATCCACGAAAAACTACAGTACCTTAAAAGGAATTTTAGTCATGCTTTACTAGAGTTCAGATATGTAGAACCAACACTAAGACATTCTCTGCCCAGGATGAACATCACAAATGATCTGCGTGCACTAATAGAACACCTCCACAGCAAGGTTTCATCCAAATGTTTGAAAAGAACACAAACTGCGTTAAAAGGTGCAAACTCTTCTGTACTGTGCAGCTGTGACAACCGTTAGCACGTTGGGCCGCAGAACTAGGCCTGCAAATGCAGTTTTTGTCCCATCAAGGATCGAGATCCACCATGGAAGATCATCATCATGGACTCCCAGCGACAGAGTTCAAGTTCTTACTGCCAGACTCCGTCAGTACAAGAAAAGTAGTGCACGGAGGCAACAAAATCGAACCTTTCACGCAGATGATAGAAGGTTCTATCGTGAACTCAGTGTGAAGAAAAATAACCATCAAGACACCGAAGTCCCTCAATTGGAAGATATGACTAACTACTGGTCAGGTTTTTGGGGGAAAATGAACAGGTGGAATTTGGTCACTGCGTGGTTCCAACTGGAAAAAGCAAGGGCAAGCAATAGCTCTAAAATGCAGCTGACAAACATCACAGCTTTAGATGTTTCAGCGGTCTTGAAAAGGCAATTAACTGGAAAGCTCCAGGTCCGGACATGATGCACAACTTCTGGTACGAGTACCTGACGAGTGTGCATCATGCGTTGGTAAGATGTTTCCATAAGATCATTGAACACCCAGATCTGATGCCAGACTTTCTGCTCCAGGTTACTACGTGTATGTTGCCTAAGAAGCCAGACGCTCAAAATCCATCTTAATTTCGACCGATAGCCTGTCTTCCAACAATTTATACATGTCTTACAACATGTCTTACAACTGACGTTGTAAAAACTCTCGAAGCTGTAAAGATCTAATCACTATAGACGCCGTTGCCATGACTCAAGCTCATAAGCATCAAAGGAACTTAGGCATGACATACATTGACTACAAGCAAGCGTTTCCTTCCGTGCCGCATGACTATTTGCTTGATGCCTTAAAACTTTACAAAATCTGCCCACGCATTATTGAATTTCTACGTCATGCGATGCGGCTCTGGGGTATAAGAATTAAGTTCGTTGATCAAGGACGACCAAGGATAACTAGATCAATACGCATTACGATGGGTATATTTCAAGTAGACTCCTTTAGTGCACTATTATTCTGTTTAGTGTTGAACCCATTGAGAAAAACACTAAACAGCATGTCTCATGGGTTCAGAATTCATGATAATGAGGATGGTCATCAAGTGACCCATCTTCTGTACATAGATGACCTGAAGCTTTGCGCTAGTTCAGCCCAGAAAGTGCATGAAGTGATCGATGTCACAAAGCAGTTTTCCAATGATATCCACATCGAGTTCGGACAAGAAAAATGCAGAAACCAGATAAACGCGTGAATATGACACTTACATTCAGGTGAAATAATTTTAAAAAATGTATTTGCATATAAGCTCTCTTTTATTGAAACTATTAACAAGTTTATAAATCTATGCTGCAGTTTACTTAAAACGTTCCACCAAATTTCATGTTTTTTTCAATAATACCAATTTTTAGAAAAGTGCATCGCTCATGCTACGTCTTCTCTCTAAAAGTATCAATCCGTATGTGCTAAACAATCGCTCAACAGATGGATTGCTCAGTAATCAAATAGTAAGAAAATACATCATCTGATTGGTTTTCTTGACGTTCAAGTATTTAATGTAATGATAAACATATTTACAATTTTTATAAAGTAACGATCGATAACTTAGTATTACCGTTACAAGAAAATTGAAACGCGCTACCGTTACCGTTACTTTAAAAACAACTGACGCGTTACCGTTACTTTAAAAACAACTGACGCGTTACCGTTACTTTAAAAACAACTGACGCGTTACCGTTACTTTAAAAACAACTGTCGCGTTACCGTTACTAAAAAAGTAACTTTTCGGGTAACGCGTTTCTGTCAAACACTGGTGATTTACCGCGGTTCTACTGGGAGCCGGTGTCATTTTTAGATGATAGTTGCTCCCAGTTAATGTTGAATTTATTTAATTTTTAGTTCTTAATACTGAAAATATTAGAAATGACTAACATTTGGAGCACTGGCTTTAAAATAAACTTGCTTTTAAGCTATTTCATTTTCTTCGGATTTTATTTTCACATAGTAATTTATGGAAACCTATGGTAGGACATGTGTTAGTATGTAGAAGACATACTATTACCAAGTTCGTGAGCCGGGCTTTTTGAGAGTTCGTTTGTGAAACAAAAGACTGTAAACCCAATCCCAGTCCAGCCCGTGGTCAGCTGAGCCCGTCTCGTCTCGTTACCTTAATTTTTTTTTTAAATAAGGAACGGGCTGTCAAAAAGTCCGGCCCGTAACCTGGGCAGAGTTCAATTCACTTGGCCCGTGCAAAGACTCTGGCTCCACATATTAGATATCATAAATATAATGCTTTTGTCTTTGATGTTTGTAATGACTAACTAAGATAATTCGTACGTACTTAGACTAAGCTTTCCTCCAAAAATAGTTCGATCAAATGCATCTTTCCACTTGAAAGGTATTTGAAGTTCGTGAGAAGGTATTTTTCCCTCCAGTACACAAAGTTGATCATAATAGCTGCAAAGAAACAAACTTTAATAAATAAATAAAATCATAATTATTTAGAAAAATATGTAAAATAATAATGACAGATTGTCTTGTCGTGATTGAAGTTCTTGACTCAACAATGAAGGCCACTTTCAATATCCAATATCTATATAAAGCTTTTTATATGTCCTAAGATTATAAAATATTTAGATTTATAAAATTATGTAAGTTTATTTCTTTATTATATAACTTATAAGATTCTAATTTAAATTCTTTAATCAAAGTTCCTTTTCTTAACTTGAAACCCTCCAAAATAAACGGGATTATACAGACAGCGTAGGTTTTTATTCAATATAACGATAAAAATATTTCGACCAATTCCTACCCATGTGAAAAATTTCCCGGGAGTGATCGAGATTCTCTTGGGAGTTTGCTCTCGGGAATTTCTCGCGAGTCCAACGAGAAATTTTCGGGAGGTAGATGGGAAACTATCAGAAATAGAACGGCTGCACATCTACCCTGGAGAAGTTTAGTTTGACGAGTTAATCGTGCAATCGGTTCCTGCAGTACAAGACATGAAATCCGTGCACCAGAAGTAGCAAATATATCTTTCCCCAGGAAATTGTTTTCTACGAGTAATTTAGAGTTTCGGAAATCAATTCCTCAAGGAAAAGGTATTCGTCCGTTGCACCAGGTGTACCAAAGACATCTTCTGCGAGGAACTAGAATTTTACGTGTACTTTAGGGTTCCTGCAGTCAGTTTCTCGAGGACACGATACTCAATATCAGGTGTATAAAGCACATCTTCTCCGGGAAGTTTGGTTTTATGAGAACTTAATTGTCCCTGTAGTCCGTTTCTCGAGGACACGATATTCAACCTGAAGTAATCGTAAAACCAAACTTCCTCGGAGAAGGTGTACTTGGTACACCTGAAGCAAAGGGCAAATGTCTTTTCCTCTAGGGACTGATTTAAGGAACACTCAAGTACTCGTAGAAACAAACTTCCCTGGAGAAGATGTGTTTTATACACCGGGTGCCCAGGTTGAATATCATGTCCTTGAGAAACGGACTACAGGAATCCCCAAGTACTCATAAAACCAAACTTCCCCGAAGAAAATGTGTTTGATACACGTGGTGCATAGGTTGAATATCGTGTCCTCGAGAAGCTGTCTACAGGAACCCTAAAGTACACGTAAAACCCTACTTCCTTGGAGATGTCTTTAGCACACCTGCTGCAAGGGAAGTATGTGTTTCCCTCGAAGAACGGACTTCTGGAACCATCAAGTACTAGTAGAAACAAAGCTCCCTGGGGAAGATGTACTTGGTACATCTTTCAGTTTCACATGGAAAAAGTTGGGTTTTCAATCGCAATATAATAAAAATGAATCATAAGACAGCATGCTAAGGTTCACTCAATACAAAATCTTTTGACAACAACAGACCGACTTGGTAGGCAAACCCCCAATTGAAGGCAGTCACTAGACTTTTCTTAACTATCGTACTCTGAACACCCTTAGGTTCAAGAATATCCAGATATTATTATGCCTTGTCTTCAACTATTGTCTCGATTTCATTCTCGGTCTCGTTCTCCAGCTCTGCGGTCTCGAATTCTCCTTTGATTAGATGCACTGTTCTGCACTTATCTAGTCTGAACTTTATATGGATATCATTGTAAAACTGCTTTGTGTCAGTGATCACTTACTGCAGTTGCTAGTTTGAACTCGCGTATGGATTCAGCACATTCATGTATTGAAGATGGGTCAGTTGATGACCATCCTCATTATTATATGTTTTGTACCCATGACACATGCAATTAGTGTTTCGCTCATTGGGTTAAACGCTAAAAGGAACCGTAATTCACTAACGAGTCTCCTTGGCTGTCCATGATCGAAATACTGGATTCTTTTACCCTAAAATATCATCACACGTCCATGACGTGTGGACGGACTTTGTACATTTTCAAGAGTAAATACAAATAATTATGAGATGCGCAGCGAAACGTTTGACTGTAGTCAATGTATGTCATGTTTTTGCATAATTACTTTGTTTTCGTAAGGATGTCATTCTCCTTGCATAAGAATAAAGCGTATCTGCAACGATAGCTGTAAGGCATTTATAAATTTTTTAAATACAGGCTATCGGTCGAAATTTAGATGGGATCAGATCTAGATGTTTAATGATCTTCTGAAAAAAGAAAAAAAAAGAGTGTAAGAACTTTTTCTAGTTGGAAGAACGCAGCGTTTAATTGCTTTTGTTCATTTTTCGTAGCACCTGACCAATACTTAGTCATTACTTTCAATTAAGTGACTGCGGTGTCTTGCTGATTATTTTGCTTTACACTCAGTTCACGGAGTCTATATCCTCATCGAATATTGCTGACTTCAGTGTTTCGATGTACCGAGGATTAAAGATTTTAGTAACATCCTAGGGCAAATACTGCATTTGTAGGCCTAGTACTGCGGCCCAACGTTCTAACTGCTGCTATAGCTACACAATACACAAGTCTTTGCATCTCTAAGACGTTTGTGTTTAAACATAAACAAATGAGGCAGCTCATTTTTTTCTCTGGCTTAAAATGGTTAAAGCCTAATATACCAAAGGCATTTTGTTGTTGTTAAGAATTGGATTTTTTCAAAAGTCTGCACGGGGACGTCCGGGTATATATCATCATTAGAGAGCGGATTAGAGTCACAGTGAAGTTAGCTGCCCGGCGCCACTCAGCTCGCACACTAGTAAAACCCTGGCTAGACCGTCTTATTAGTTTAAGGCTTACTAAAAACCGGCTTAATAATTTCGAACTGAAAGCGTTTGAAATTTAAGAAAAATGAATTAAATGATTTGGAATTGCAAAAGTTCCAATTCAAAATATTTCGAATGGAATGAAAGGGAATTGAACTTTTATCATTATTTAATGAAAGTGTTTAAAATTGAATAAGTTAAAATTGCAAAATTTTTTAAACATAAACTTTCAATTCAAGAATTTCGAAACTGAATTATTTCAGATTAAAATTTCAAAAGAGGACATTTTCAAAACGTTAGCAATGAAATATTTTCTGATTCGAATTTTCAAAAATAGATAATGTAAAATTCAGAGGAATGAAAATATTATTATTTCTAATTGAAAGCACTCAAAATTGAGTAATTTAAAAGTGAAAAGTTTTGAATTTTAATGGATATAAATTCGAAGCGATTAAAATTGGACAATTTTAAATTGAAAAATAAATTGAATGTTTCGAAGTAAAAGCATCTGAAGTTCTAGAACTATAAATTTTTATCAAATTCGCGCGCGGTTCGCTTCGCCCGCAAGTTGGAGCGCGTCTGTTGGGTCTCGCGCTTCGCGCTGAATAATGGGTTAACTCGCGCTTCGCGCTCGGACATTTGTACAGCTTACACTTCACGCTCGGATATTTAGTCTTTACACTGGGAATGCTTGAATAAACCTGATCACAAACATCTCTTTTAGATCCCAGTATTTATATGCGTCTTCATATTCTGATTTGTCTACATAATTAAATGTGTATTTAAAAAAATTAAGTTGCTCAAAGCTCTGTATGCTTGAGAGTACACATTCTCATCGGGATACTCGCTATAAACACTCGATTTTTGACAGACATTTGTAAATGTATATTTGTTTTCTGAATTACCTGAAAATAAATACAAAAAAACTACATTCCTTTTTCAGACTTGCTTCAAAACATGGTACAAAGAAATGTTGTAGGAATTTTTAAACGCTGAAAATTCTCCAAAAACTTTTCCCTATATTTTGCGTCGTTTATTGGCTCAATATTTGAATTTTCGATTTCCTGCATACTAATTACAATAAATAAAGACAAAATTACGAGTCCTGTTGAAAAATGGTTTAAAAAAATATTGTAAGATTTTTAAAAGCTATAATTTCTCTGCAAAACTTTTTTTTTCATATTTCACGTCTTATTGTTCGAAATTTGATAGTGTGGTGTGAAATTTCGAACAGTTCTAACACTTTATCAATCATAAATGATGGAAATGTAATAGAATATTACCAAATTTTGTCTTATTTTTTTTGGGTGAACAACTTTTGTTTCTCAATTTGTTTTTCGTACCTTTGATCGTTTTTCCATAAGTTTTTAATTTTCATTTTTAATGCCATTTTTATGATTAAAACCGAAACTACGCATCCTATCAAAAAGTGAATCACAACCAATTTGTACATGTGTCTTAGGTGCATGATTTGTATCCTAAAAAATCTTATAAGCTTTCAAAAATCCATGTTTTTCTTCTCTGAACTTTTTTCATACCAATCGTTGTTTGACTTAAAATTTTAATTTTCGATTGATTTTTTAAATTTGATAAATGCTATAACTCTGATCATTTTATTTTGGTCGAAAAATCATTAGGATAAATTGTTTGTCTTTCTGAATGCTATGAATAGCCGTACATGAAATTTTTAAATCTAAAAAAATGGTCCCGAAAATTTTAAAAATACTCTAACTTTTAGAGTTTTTATCCAAAATGGCTGGTTAACGAACTTGTCATTTCTTTTGGGGCCTTAAAAAAGTGTGCCAAAGTTCGATTTAATCGAACGACAACTCTAATACTTTCGGAATCATGAATGACGAGAATGTAAAAAAATGATGGTTTAACCACGAAGGAGTTGTAAGGACTGGTATTACACTATGTGTTTGGTGAGCAGATGTGGGACCAACAATGTCCAAAAATTTGTTGATGATTACCACGTTCAAAATAAACATTAATTTTAAATGGGAATTGTTAAAAAATGCAGAAATGCATACTCCAGATACTTAAAACTTAAACAAATTCGAACTTCATCTAAAACTAAAAAAAATTTAGTCGCGAAGTATTGTGATCTTAAAACTTTTCTGTAATCAAACCCGTTAAAAGTTTCTATTACTTGAAGTACAGAATTTCGATTTTTTCCATTCAAGATGGCGGATTCAAGATGAAGATTTCAAAATTTTGAAAAAAGAGATATATGAGCTTGAAAATCTTTACTTGGGTTTTTTTGGGGTCGCTGATTACGCATCTGAAGTCAGAATTTCAAAATGTGCAATTCAAGACAGCGATTTAAATTTTGAAAAAAAAGAGATATGAGCTTGAAAATCTCTACTCGGGGGATTTGGGGGTCGCTGATTACGAATTTGAAGTCAGAATTATGAAATTTTCAAATTCAAGATGGTGGGCTCATGATGACGGCTTAAAAATTTTGAAAAAAATATATATAAATGAGCTTCAGAATATATACTCCCAGCCCGGCCATTTCCCCTTCGCTGAGTAGCATTGGTGGGATCCCCTTCCGGGAGGATATAAGTGAATTATTACGTTCTCGGGCGGCGGATATAGACACGGCTCCAGTGTAAATATAAAATCAATTCAGTTATCAGTTGTAAAAAAATTATTATACGCATGCTCACCTTTTACAAACAAAACGTATGAAGGAAAACGATCTACGATTTCGAAGATTTAAGTATCAACTTGAACTAAATTTGATCGATTCTCTTAATTTTAATTTATTAACTTCAAATTCGTAATAAACGTCTCAAACACCCCGAGTAGGGGTCATTATTTTATTATGTTGAATAGATTCTTAAAAAATTAATTTTTTCGAAGAGGCATTTTTTAAAGTTTGTTTATTTATATAACAATTATTATAAGCAATCATGTCAAAAAAACAATATTCTTATGTTCTCCTACTAGTAAATGAGCTAATGAACAAAAAAACCCGACCTAAATACGTTAGAAATGAAATAAATGGCAAAAATCTGAATTTAAGTTGGTGGATCCCACGTTCCCACCGTGCAACTAAGGGTTAAAAGATAAAAGTTGTGATGAGAATGTGCCCACGCAGCGGGCAGATTTTTTTACTGTTAATGATGTTTTTTGCTATTAAAACGAAAACTACGTATCCTATAAAAAAGTAATTGATAACAGATTTGTGGATCTTTTTCAAATGCACCATTTTTATTTTCATATCGTGCGATTTTTTGGTTTAAAATTTTCATTTTCGTAAATTTTGTAAATGCTCTGACTCTGGTAACTCTTGGTTTTGTGAAAAAGTCATTAGGATAAATTCTTCGACTTTTTGAATACTATGAATATCGGTGCAGAGAATTTTTGAATTTTGAAAAAAGTGGTCTCAAAAATATTCAAAATGCGTTGAATTTGAATTTTTATTCAAAATGCCTGGTTAAAGAACTTGACCGTTAGTTTAAAACACACACTAAAAGAGTGTACCAAAGGCCTCTCTAATAGATTAATTTTTTCAAAAGTTATCATGCACACAAACAACAGGCATACAGACAGACACATTCTTAAATACCTGCTTTTCGGATTCAGGAGGTTTCAAAACGTGGACATTTGACCAAAACAGGGTGGGGGGGGGGGGGGGCAAATTTTATACAAATCTAATACCTTCTATGATGAGAATATAAAAATAAACTATCAAGCTGGAAAATACTTATAAAATATTAACACCGTATTTTTAAAGCATAACTAAGGCATAAGATTATTCTTCACCCCTAATGGTTACAAAAACAACCCCATATTTGTATCTGAATACAAAACTGCAGGCTGATGCACAAAATGGTATACATTAAATTTTGGGATTTTTGTGTGCTTAATTTATAAGCTCTTTATTTTCCAATTCCATAGCAAGCTCTTTATTTTCCAATGCCATAGCTATCGCTTTTGTGAAATTAACCCTTATATAAAAAAGCAAAACCCTGTAATGAAAAATTTATAAGCTAAATTTGCAACATCTTTTCTCAAAATAATTTTCCAGTCTATGGGTGTATATTAGGGTGGTCCGAAAATGCATTAGAAATTTTTTTTCGAATTTGTATGCAAAACGCCCGGAAATTTGTTCGAATCCACAAAAAAATAAACCTATTTCTTAAAAAATAATATTTATAGGTGGCGCAAGCCCCATTAAGTTTAACACGTATTTCCCATAAGAAAAAAAGACGTTTTTGTGAATTTTATTCAGAATTCTTAATGTTAGGTGAATTGAGTTCGAAATTCAACATTTCTCCTCACAATTAGTCACACAATGCGAATGAAATATTACTTTTCAAATATCACCCCCATAAGTCTGTTTTATAGGGTCCCAAAAAACCCCCATTAGTGAAAAAATGGGGTTTTCGAGTTTTTGGCGCTAATTATGATTTTTTTGCGATTTTTTAACGCAGATTATTTCAAATACATGAATACTACTTTACACTGATGATTACATGTTTATTTAAATTGTTTGAACCATTTATTATTCTTTTTAGCAACTTTCTCTTAGAAAGGTGTTAGAAATTAAAGGTTTTTTCTGAATTTTTCAACTTATTTTCAACGTTTCAGTTAGAGCGAGGTAATAATCAATTAAAGTTAACAAAAATAATTGTTTAAACAATTTGTTATTATTCCTAACAATATTCGCTTAGAATAATGCTAGAAAGTTGCGGTTTTTCTGAAATTTACAACTTTTTGTCCGCTTTTCACTTAAAGTGAGTAATTATTTTATTTAATTCAGGAAAAATAATTGTTTAAACAAATTATTATTATTTATAGCTATCTTCTTTTAGATTAATACGACATAGTTGCAGTTTTTTCCTGAAATTTAAAACTTTTTATCACTTTTCAATTAGAGTGAAGTGATAATTCAAGTTAACAAAATAATTGTTTAAACAAATTATTATTGTTTATGGCTATCTTCTCTTAGATTAGTGCTAAAAAGTTGCGGCTTTTTCTAAACTCTTAAGCTTTTTGTCCACTTTTCACTTAGTGAGGTAATAATTAATGCGAGTTTACAAACATGCTTATTTAAACAATTCATCATTGTTTGTAACCATTTTATCTTAGGTAAGTGCTAGAAAGTTGTGGTTTTTTCTGAAATGTTTAACTTTGCTCTACCTTTTTAGCTGTGAACAAAAAATAAATTAACATCAGAGAAAATCATATTTTAAACAATCTTTTTCTTTTTTACTTTTAATTATTCTATTCTTTGTTTTTGTCTCTTTTGTATAATAGCTTTTTTGTTTTAATTAATTTTTTTAACATTGGGAAAAGAACAAAAATAATTTACTTAAAAGAATACAATACTATTTAAAATAAGATTTTCTCCAACGTTTATTTATTATCTGTTCACAACTAAAATGATAAAGCAAAGTTAAACACTTCAGAAAAAACCGCACCTTTTTAGCACTAATCTAAGAGGAGATAGCTATAAAGAATAATAATTTGTTCAAACGATTATTTTGGTAAAATTAAATTAAATATTAACTCACTTCAAGTGAAAAGTGGACAAAAAATTTAAAATTTCAGAAAAAAACCGCAAGTTTCTATCATTAAGCAAAGAAAATATTATTAGCAATGCTAATAAATTGTTTAAGCAATTATTTTGTTAACATGAATTAATTATTACTTAACTCTAATTGAAAAGTGATAAAAAGTTAAAAATTTCAGGAAGAACCGCAACTATGTAGTATTAATCTAGAAGAAGATAGCTATAAACATTAACAATTTGTTTAAACAATTTTTTTTGCTAAATTAAATTAAATAATTATTTACTTTAAATGAAAAGTGGACAAAAAGTTGAAAATATCAGAAAACCCTGCAATTTTGTAGCATTATTCTAAGAGAATATTGTTATCATTAATAATAAAAAATTGTTGAAGCAATTATTTTTGTTAACTTTGATTGAATAATACCTCGCTCTAACTGAAACGTTGAAAATAAGTTGAAAGATTCAGAAAAAACCTTGACTTTCTAACCCTTTTCTAAGAGAAAGTTCCTAAAAACAATAATAAATTGTTTAAACAATTTGAATAAACATATAATTATCAGCATAAAGTAGTATTTCATGTATTTGAAGCAATCTGCGTTAAGAAACGCAACAAAATTATCATTAGCGCCAAAAACTCGAAAACCCCATTTTTTCACTTATGGTTTTTTTTTGGAACCCTATAAAATAGACTTATGGGGGTGATATTTGAAAAGTAATATTTTATTCGCATTCTGTGAATAATTGTGAAGAGAAATAGTGAATTTCGAACAATATTCACCTAATATTGGGAATTCTGAATAAAATTTACAAAAACGTCTTTTTTTCTTATGGGAAATACGTGCTAAACTTCATGGGGCTTGCGCCGCCCCTAAATATTATTTTAAAAAAAATGGGTTTATTTTTTTGTGGATTCGAACAAATTCCCGGGCTGTTCAGAATATATGTCAATTGAAAATAAAATTCAAAACCGATAAGCAATATGAATGTGTCTGTTCTTATTTGCTTGAACCAGTGTGCATGTGAGCTCTCTGGCTCGTCTCTTAATCAAAGTCAGTGTGCGAGAAATTGTAAACCGCAACGGATCGTTCGCTAATTCTTACGGTGTAATTTGATGATCTCGAATTACTCAAAAACTAGTGCTTACTGATTAAGTGCAATTAAGTGCAATGTGAGAAGAAACAAAAAGGTCTTATTCTGCTAAACTTAACTTTAATCAATAAATTAATAGTTGTCTTTGAAATTATGAGTTTTCATTGAATTTTTACTGCATCCGGCGAACTCTATCTCTTTAAATAAAGAATTAAAAAACATTCTACAAGTTTTATACAGGGGCGTTTTGCATACAAATTCGAAAAAAAATTCTGGACCACCCTGATGTACATTGAAAGAATATTTATATTGATATTAGGAAGTGCTTTCAAAATATTATCAAAAACATATAAATTTCTATTTTCCCTGACAGCTGCTTCATTTTACTGACAAACTACCCCCCCCCCCTTATATTTACCTGACTTCCCTGACATATGGCCACCCTACAGATGCAAGTTTTCTTTTATTATGTACGTCAGAATAACATTGGCACTTGTGTTTGGCTTAAAGTAAGTTCTTAACGCCATAAGTTCATTAATAAAAATCCGCGCCTACTAGATATGAGCGATTTTCGTCTTCGTTCGTAAGGTTTTCTTGTAAATTCTTGGGATTTTTAAGAATATCTAACCTATCCATCTTTAGAAGGGTATCGCTAATAAATACAAAACCAAAAATATTGTTGAATTGCTTAATAAACTGAAACTTCTCTCAAACCGGTACTAACGAAGCGACATCTCATAGCAAGACTCAAGTGACCGTAATACAGCTACATAGAAATGATGAAACTGACAGTGGGCTTGTTCCGAAAAGAGTTTTGTAAGGAGAAATTTAAAAAACCTAACTTTCGTGTGATTTAATTAAAAAGCATGGTCTTTGAAACATGTTTGGGTGAAAACACAAAATTATTGTAATCACTGTTCCGCTCCAGGTCACCAAATATAGCAAGCGCGATGAAAGAATGTCTCCTAGAATAATAATATGAGGAGTTCCATCTTTGAGGAATGTAGCGTATTGAAAATCGATAAGGGAGCGATAGAATTTACCGTCATAGTAAATAATATGCGGCAAACTCATGGACACAGGAAACACGGGACTAGGCATGCCATGGCGGGGTTGATGCAATGAGGCGGGAGGTCCGCCATCTTTTGATGTCCCGTGACAAACATAACAGCGCCCACATGTTTATATTTTCATGCACAGTTTGTCGGTAAAAATGCTCGTGCGCATAATCAAGTAGCACATCGTAAGATGGCGGCTCTACGCACTTATGGAATTTCCCCCCCTCCCGTGGATTCAACCCCACTCACCCAAGTTAGGATGGCATGCCTAGTCCTGTGTTTCCTATGTCCATGGGCAAACTGTTGTAAAATTGGCACCAGCAGCGGAGCGCACTGGTAGAACTGGTACCACTGGAGTGGGAACCTACCTAGCTACCAGAGGGGTGAGCTGTTAAATAGCCGCGAAAGAACAGAGTATATGTTCATTAGGTTTGCTACAAGCGATCCCTAGAGATCGCGACACCTTCTAGCTGGTGGGAGGGCTTACGGGTCTCACCGTTCTATAACCCGGAATAGGTGGGCCAGAGGAGCTGCATCACTAGGTGTAGCTACTCTGGGGATCTGAAGGACTCCGGTCGGTGGGATCTAAGCTAAGAAGCCGTCCTTCCAGGGGATACTAGAAAAACCCCCTGGAATATCCAGGGCGCGAGTTCTCATGTTGCCTTAACCAACATGTAATCACCGTGTCAGAGTCTAAAAAAACAAAGAAAGATAATGAGGGACACGTTCCGGGACCCTCCTTCAAGTCATCGAAGAAAGCAGAAGGCTCCCTAGCGGGCAATCTATTGGAAGCGGTGCGAAATAATGAGGCTGGTGACAATTCTGTCGCGACGATAGAAGAGCAGATAACGGTGCTCTCCATGAGGAAGAAGAACCGTAGCGGGGTTTGGAGGAAGAAAGCGCTTAATGCGCGTCTCTCAAGTAGCAGCCAAGACAACAAGACTGCAGGATCTGCACCTGGAGCAACCTCCCAGACTCAATCTTATCGGCAAGAGCAAAGAGGGCTCCATAGAACCCCCACCCCCCCAAAGAGGGAGTTAAAACGGCAGAAGGTTCTGGATACACAGGGCCTTACTTTCGCGCAGATGGCAAACAACGCCCTGGTGAGAGTTTTTTGCTGCATCGGGGTATCCTGAAACCTGTCTATCTCTCAATGATCTAGACAGGTTGAGGGAGGAAATCTCTATGGAGATTGACGCGTTACCCCGCGAGGGGCGCGCCCCCAGATTCAACGACATCTTCGTCAGGTCGGGGCCATCGTGGATGAGGCCGCGGATGTCTGGTCAAGAGAATGGTAAAAAGAGAGCATTTCTACGTTTAGGCTCGTGGAAGGTATATTCCGACGGGATCACTAGGGAGACCAGAGGCGCCCGGGGATGCCACGGCTTTGCCTTTCAATTGCTGAGACGGGAATATCCACGATGCAGATTAATTTGCACCACAGCAAAGGTGCCTTGGCGGTTCTAGCCACACGCATGATGGATTATACAGACAGAACTCGCCCTAATCCAAGAACCCTGGTTATACAGGGAAAGGATTAGCGGCTTGTCAGGGTATGGCAGGGTCTTGCCATCAAAGACAGTGGTTCAGATGCTCACTGGGAATAACCACATGAACTACCATATGCACAAAATGGGGTACAACCTCTCGACAGAGTGCAGTAGATGCGGCAGGGATGAACCCTTGGATCCTAGTTCGTGGAACCTGAGGAATCTACAATGCTGTCGATGATTGACATACTGGGCTTCATCAAGAGTTCTGGGGTCAACTACTGACAGCGATAGTTAAGGGTGTGGCACAATAGGCTTTATAGCTTGAGCGCCAGGGGAGCTCGATAGGGGCTCCCTACCCGTCTTTAAACTAACTAACTACAGGCGATAGCGTATTATACTATATTATCTTAACGGAGGGTATACAATTTCGCTATGTAAGCAATAACGTTTCAAATATAAATAGAACAAAACTATTTTCATGCATCAGTTTTTTTTTAATTTCTCAAAAAAAATTGGTATACGGTGTGTATGGTGTATGAAGAAATATGAAAAACCTGAGTTTCATGTAATGTAATTAAAATGCATGCTTTTCGAAACATTAAAAAATATTGTTACCGCGGTTCCCTTCCGGGACACCAAATATAGCAAGGGCGGCGAAAAAATGTCTGAAAACTTTGGTAAACTGTGTAGCAATGTATTCATTTATTTAATTTAACAAAACTTTGATTCAAACAAATATTATTTAGAGTATGTCGATGAGTGCATATACAATTATACATATTTTGGCATTCAAAGCATTTTTGAGTAAAACAATTAAAATAAAAGTTATTCAACCTAGTTGTACTTTCGATCAGAGCAATTTTATGTCCGAGAAATACTTCTTGCTGGAAGATTATGTACACATTTTTAAAGTGCCTCAAGGGTTAGGAGATATACACACTGAAAAAATGGCTCTAGATCAAGTAAATTTTACTTGATTCAAGTAAATCGCAGGTACGAATGGGGAATATAGAATATGAGCGTGTTCCACATAAATAAATACTTGCTACCGTATGCTTAAAACAAGCGTACTTTTTCTAAGGGCATACGATACTTAGAAAATTGTCAATTTTACCAGTTTTAGGTTCCCCCGGCTTTTTTCTATAATAATAAACATTTTTTCTCAAAAATTTGGGAAATTATAGCGAACATGCTAACGGACGTGCGTGTATATTTCGAGGTTATGTGTGTTACAATTCACCCGAGCATTGCTTCCAAACTACACAAAATTTTTGGACGAAAACTTTGGACTTACGAATAAACATAGTAACTAATCTCCCGTAACTAACCTTGTTTGCAGGCAATCAAAAAAGTTTATTTCATAAATAATTTCCAGATTATCGGAAAGGCAGAGATAAAAAACGACGTAACCTCAAAATAATGCATATGCATACAATTTTTATTTAGCACAATGCATTTTTTTTATTATATCCCTCAAAAAAGAGTCCGGGGACGTCCGTTATGTTATTTTATAGCATCTCCGAATTCAGTTTTTAAAAATTTTCATTTTTGTGGGAAAAAAGCCGGGGAAACTGTAAGTATCACATGTCCTTAATCTGAGAAAATGTATTCTTAGATAGAATATCGCATTTTCTTATTCTAAAACTTTATTGTATTACTTCATATAGAGATGTGTTCAAGCACAGAACATAGGTAACTTCCAAGAAATCATTTCTGACACACTTCAAGAATATATTTTCTTAATCTAAGAATATGTAATATCGGAGGAATAGACTACTGCCTCAACTGAATGAAATTTGTACTTAAGAAGTCTGTTAGACAAGAAATCTGAATTCTAAGCGTCAGTTTACGAAAATTCAAAACACTATGTCTCAACGGAAAAAAAATGTTTTTAAAATTATTGTTATACAATCTCCATTTTTTAAATTATTAAAATATCTAATTCGCGCACACTGTTACTTACACATATAATCGCACGCCTAAACGCTTTGAAAAATTGCACTCGCAGTAGATTCGAATCCTACCAAAACTACCTAAACTAGTGTGCCCTAACCGCGTGCTCTAACCCCTTCTTTAACGAAGCGCTTGAATTTCGATGACAAAATCTCGGCTAAGAATTTCAAGGCAGTGTCGTACCAAGTCGTATGGTGAGCCTCAACCATCTTCAAACTAAACGTTGTTTAACTTGACCTATCTTTTAAGAAAACATCTTTCTGATGATACTTGAAAATTTTTGAGACTTTAATATACGAGGGTAGTTCAATAAGTCCTTAGAATGACCAACAGATGGCGCGCGAATCGCTCCAAATCATCTGTTTTCAGTCAGCACCACTCCCGACTAG
>NC_046666.1:106093048-106094692 GCF_010883055.1 Belonocnema kinseyi | reverse complement strand
TTGAATTTTACTTTTGATACCTGACGTCACGGCCTGGACAATACTTTTACTCGTTCTCGATCGCCTGTCGCCTTCTTGTCCAGAACTCCTCAATTTTGGTTCGAAATATCTGATTAATGAACTTAGCCTTTATTTTGGGGACCTTCAGAAGTGTATCAAATGCGGACTCGATTAGACAAATTCTTCAAAAGTTAGCGTGGCTACAACATTCAGGTAACCATACAGACAGACATCGATGAAATGTTATGGTTTTCGGATTCTATGAGTGCCGAAACGTAAAGATCCTTTAAAATCCAGAGATTGAAAATTTGGACGATTACATTACATTCTCAGGAATGAGAATGTAAAAATTGACAATAAAAAATTTTTCAAATAAAATAATTGAGAATACAAGGAGGAAGCAAACAAATATTTTTAATTCGACCACCGTGAGACTCAATCAGTTTTAACCTGAAAGTTCTTGCACTACACGTTTCTTTACAGAATTCCTTTTTCTTCTTATTTCGAAGTGCAGTGAAACCCTTCAACAACCCTCCCTTTTATAGCCCTTCCTAGAATTGATGCTGCGCCGCAGGTTGGTGTAAGAGTAGTTGCGCGGGGTGCGCAGGGTCTGCGGTTGTCACTCAGGTGAGCAGTCAAGCGTAAACAAACAAAAGCGCAGTGGGTTACAATGAGTTAGTTCCCAGCCACCGTCAGCCCCAAAACCGGTGCTATAAAAGAGTTTCACTGTATTTTATATTTGAAAGAAAAATAAAGGATCGAGCACTTTTTTAAATAGGTAATATTTAAACCAGGATCAATTTTTTTCTACATATTTCAAATTATTTTGTAAAAATTGTTATTTTGAATTAAAAACGGAGGTAAAAAGTATTTTAAAAGAATTAAATAAATCGAAAAATGTGCGTTTTACAGAGATTTTTAAAAATCAGAAAATATTCGTCACTGAGGTTATTAAAGCGTTTTTCGACTCAAAAGTTCTTTATTTTTTAAGCTTCAGATAGTTTTTAAGCGGATTAAATTTTTAAAGAAACAGTATTGAGCCCTTTGTAAAATAAGTGAAGTTTAATTATTTTTTACACTTTTTAAATTGTTTTAGAAAAGCTATTCCATATTTAAATCTTAGTAAAAAACGTATGATAAAAGAATTCCATAAATTGAGAACTGTGCGTTTCATGAAAATTTTCGTATAGCAGAACATTATTTTTTGTCATTGATGTTATTAAAGCATTATTGTACTGGCAACTTTTCTTTATTATTTATTAACTTTTTCAAGAAGTGTACTTTTGCATTAAAAATTGAGAAAGAAAGTGTTATATAAAAGAGTTGGATCAACTGAAAACTGCGTATTTTATAGAGATGTTTGTACAGCAGAAAATCGTTTTAGTTCATGAAGGTTATTAAAGCATTTTTGCACTTGACTTTTTTTATTGTCTATTACTTTGAGATATTTTATAACATTTTTAAATATATTAGGAAAAAAATATCGAGCCTTTTTTGAAACAAGTAAAATTCTATTCTAAAATCTTTCTAAATAATAAATGGTACGAGGGTAGTTCAATAAGTCCTTAGAATGAAGTATAAAAACAATTTTTTTTGGGTCAATTTTTTTTTATTTTTCAACATAATCTCCTTGGAGCTCTATAC